>NW_017670397.1:380499-422299 GCF_001879085.1 Nicotiana attenuata
ATCCTGTAATCATGTGGATCACTTATTGGTGCACTATCATCAAGTTGCAATGAGTTAGTGGCTGCCAGAGGTGTAGCAACTGGATTTGCACCTAGCATAGAAGCCTTTTTGGAACAATATCTTTAATAATTTCCTTTGAGACAGAAACAAACCATAGATGTACGAGTAGCCTGAATACCAAGAAAATAAGCAAGAGAACCAAGATCTTTAATTGAAAATCTAGTTCCAAGCTTTGTAATGAACCTCTCAATGGCCTTCAAATTATTGCCTGTAACTATTAAGTCATCCACGTACACAATGAGATACATGATTATTCCAGCTACAGAGAAGATAAATAAACAATTATCAGAAGAGCACACCCCCAAACCCATACTTACAAGAATTCAGACAATTCATTGGTACAAGCACGCGGAGCTTGTTTTGAGACTATATATATGACTTGTGCAGTTTGCACACATGATTCGAGTATTAGCATCGATAACCCCTTTGGTTGGGCCATGTATACTTCTTCAGTTAAGGTTGCCATGCAGGAAGGCATTATTAACATCCAGTTGTCGAAGTAACCAGCCTTGAGAAACAGCAAGAGAGAGAACAACCCGGACAGTAGTATGTTTTGCAACAGGTGAGAAGGTCTCAATATAGTCAATACTTGGTCTTTGAGTAAACCCTTGAGCAACCAAACGAGCCTTGTATTTGTTGAGACTTCCATCAGCAATTCCGTTTCACCCGAAAAATCCATTTAGACCCAACAATATTCGTACCAGAGGACGTGGAACAAGGGTCCAAGTGCCTTGAGCCTTTAAAGCATTAAATCTCAGCTAACATACAGCCAATCAGAATTCTTAAGTGCACTCGCCACACTCTTTGGTTCACTCTTAAGAAGAGAAAGATTGGTACATTTAGGTGTATCAACAGAAAGCTGCAAGGCAAAGTCTAGTAAGAGGTTTACGAATATTGTTCTTTGAGCGAGTGACCATAGGATAGGCATTTTTGAGAAGATGTTGGAGGGACTAGTGAGGAAGGCATGGATTGTGAATGGGTAAATACTGGCAGAGTTGGTGAATCTGCTGCCATGGTAGTTGGCTTGGAGCACTGGTTTCGGCAAATGTTCAGGTTCCTGTACATTGGATACAGTGGCTAAACTAGAAGGCAAAGCAGAGGAAGAACTTCGAGGGACTGTACCTGAACAACCTTCTGTAGTTGTTGAAGATGGAAAGGGTGAAGGAGAATCTTCGGAAGACGCACCAGCTCTGGGAGAGGACAACAGATGTAGTAGATCCAATGCGCCATCGGAACAAAATAATGAGGAGCCCAAGCTGTAATAGTATTCAGTAGTGACAATATTATTAGCACCAGAATATTGAGAAGAGGGAAAATTCATGCTCGACAAGTCAACATGGCTGTTGAAATATACATTTTGTGCTTTTGAAGATCATAACACATATAAGCACTCTGATTTGTAGAGTACCCCAAAAATATACATGGAGTGGAGCGAGGCTCAAGTTTATTATGAGACTGTGGGCGCAACAAGGATAACAAAGACAACCGAAAATCCGTAGCTTATGATAATTTGGAGTTTCGCCAAAACAACGGAGTATGGCGAATCATGATTAAGCAACGGTGTAGGAAGTCTATTTGATAAGATAAACAGCTGTTAGGAATGCGATATGACAAAATTGAAAGGGGTAAATGGACAAATGGAGTAAAGTAAGGCCAGTTTCAAACAATATGACGGATGTCTCGTTCAGGCTGCTTCCATTATGTTTCCGGTGTATATGGTGGTGTAAGGAATGAGAAATACCCATGAGAGGTAAAGAATTCTCTTAAATGAATATATTCACCCACCATTGTCGGAATAAACAGACACAAAGGCCATTGAAAAAATTTATTCAACAAGAGCTTTAAACTTAGGAATATATTAGAGACTCAATTTTCTTTTCATTGGGTAAAGCCAAAACATACTTAGTAAAATGATCAACAAATAAAGGTAATTTGAAAACCATCGATTGAAGAAACTGGTGCAGGCCCCAAACATCAGAATAGATATTGTAATAGGAGAAGACGATTTTATTGAAGGAAAACTCCAAAAGGAAGTTTGTGCATTTATTGCACTTACAAGAATTGCAAAAATATTGGATGAAACAAAACTAGAATATTCAAAGAGCCTAAAATGTGATTGCAAGACAGGAGAAGCTGGATGACCAATGACGATTGTGCCAAGCTACGAGTAAAACAGAGTTGAGTAGAAAGGGCCGAGGTGAGGATGCAAGTTGATGGCCATGATAAACTCCATCTTTAGGCTTTCCCACGTTACCAGAGGCTCCCGTCAGATAATCCTTCACAAATATAAGAAACAGGCTGAGAATTTCCACAGAAACATTATTTGATTTACATGAACTGATAAACAGAAAGCAAATTCTTTTTCATTTGTGGGACCAAAGAACATTAGAAGATGGAGGGGGTGAAGTTGGCGTATGGTAAAACAAGAAGAACCAGAAATTCTCTCCTCGGTGTATCCCTAGTACGAATTGAATCCGCAATACCCCGGTACTCAGAAGGAAGGCCCTGCAAAACATGTAAGGTAACATCATCCATAGTCAAATTTGCTCCAGAAGAGTTAAGAGTCGTGACCAGTTGTTTAACATATTGAAGGTAGGAGGACATGGACTGCGATCCCTTAGTAGCCCGAGATAAGGATTCTTTTAGACTAAGAATCCGACTTCGAGAGGGACGTGCATACATAGTATGCAAGGTGGTCCAAACATCATACGAGGTCTCTGCAGTATTCACAAGTGGAAGAACTTCTGTTGAAAGGGTAGCGATAATGGAACTTCTCAGTAACTGATCTTGACGATACCGGTAGTCGGATCGAACTTGCTGTGTTGATGGTTGAATAGTCACAAAATGTGTGAACCCATACCCAATAAGAATAGAGCGCCATTGGGAATACCAAGTCTGATAGTTAGATGAGGTAAGTTTAACAGAAGCCTGCAACGAAGAGGTTATATTAATTAGAGAGGATTGAGCGGAGGAATATGTATTTGGCTGAGAGGAGATGATGGATGAAGGAGTTGGGTTTATTATCTGATTAACAAATGAGTTAGGTAGGGAAGTGTCAAATGGGGGATGCAATGAAGGAAGAGAAGGAATAGTCTGGTTATCAGAAGGCCCCAACATATGGTTTGTGGGTGGTGCACCCATTGAAAAGGTTGGCAAAGTTGATGGTGGTAAAGAGCCCAGCGACTGAATAAGAGAAGGGTTACTGGCATAGTTGGCAGAGATTAGAGGGGCAGGGATGGAGGTTGCAGCAAAGGAAAGCGGGTGTGATCCGACAAGAAGAGAAGTGTGATCGGCTACAGTGGTATGACCGGAAACTGTGGCTGTAGTCATCCGTTCTGTACCAAAAACTGGAGTAGAGACTGGCAGTGAGTGAGTAGAAGAGTTTCTTCGTTTCCCATGGTTTTCGGTGAAACGAGATAAATCGCAAAGCCGTTAAGCAGTAGGCTCTGATACCATAACAAAGTTGTATTAGAACTTCAAAGGCTGCACTTTATTAATGAACACATAGGCGTATTTATACATAGCAATCCTTGATTAAGGAGGAGTAGAATCCCTGAAGAAGGGGAAGAGATAAAGGTTAATCTAAAATAACAAAGATAAGGATTACAAGATAGCTTTCTATCTAATAATTAGAGGACCACCGCAGATACCAACCGCGAGTATTAAACAATTAATCAGCAGGAGGATTCTCCTCATAGTGGTGCTTAATCCTTGATGTTCCATACTTCTTTTCAAGCGATTTGGATACTAAGTTGGAGTAGCTGTCTGCTGCTCAGGCTGAATGGTATTCTTCTTCTACTAAGGTTTGGACTATTGCAGTTATGAGATCTGCAGCCTGGTATTTATAATTGAGAAACAACTTAGTACATTCCCATTATTTGTTTCACGACATGGAGTGGTCCCACTTTAAGAAGGCTTTCTTATGATTAATATAATTGCGGTACTAGTAATTTTCTTATGATTCACATGGGGAGGATATAACATTTAAAAAATAGCAGTAGAGCAAAAGACCAAAAAAGCAATGATTGTGAGTAGTTCTATTATTAAATTGCAGCGTCGAATTTCTAGAAAAAACTCTTAGCCCACCGTGGACTGGAGTGTGCCGTGTAAATAGCCTTGCCTATTCTACTGGTTAGCGTTGAATTTTGCAATTGCACTTGTGAAGACAAAAATATGGATTAAAATTAACTAGGATGGGACAATTAAGAGTGGGTAGGTAGAACCTTGCATTTCCACCTTTGCAGAGAAACATATGTATGAATAGTCACCCATAAACTCAACGTGGGTTTTAGTTAATAAATATGAATAGCCCCTCATATGCCAACAATAACAGTTTTTCTTATATGAAAGCGTGTCTAGAACCAGAAAGGATTCAGACCTCTCCAGTGAGGATCCCCTCCGTTTCGTCTATGGGCACTTTTAAATGTGCAACGCCTGTCCAATTTAAAATTCAATGTTTCAGTTGGCCACAAATATCTGTTAGACATGTTTACGAAAAAAAAAATTGAAAAAAAGAAAATCAAAATTGGACGGCTTCTTGGATTTTTGTTTGAGTCATGTGCTTATGAACACCTGACTGTCAAGACTGAGCTGATCAACAATATTGTACCTTTGAAAATATTAGCTATTGATCACGCCCAACTCTATTCCTAAAAAGAATAAGCGGTCGTTGCAGATATAATCCGGTATAAGAGTCCGGAGTCGAATCCCATAAAGAACTAAGGTTTAGCTACAACTGTTCACTATTACCAAGAAGACAAACTCGAACAATTTCTAAGTTATAAATATTAAGATTCTTAACAAATTAAATTAGTAAATTAACAACTAAAGATACTAAGGGTTGGAGACAAGGACTAGAGTTATGATTTCACCAATTGTAGAAATCCTTCCCGCTACTGTAATGACCCGGCCGGTCGTTTTGAGTATTGTCATTCCGTTCCCGCATTTATTGCTTATTCTATATTCATTTGTAGTTATGTGACTTGCCAGGTTGTTGGTTCGGTTCCGGGGATGTTTCGGAATGAAGTGTCCCAAGGTTGGAAGCTTAAGTTGAAAGAGTTAACTGGATATTGACTTATGAGTAAACGACTTCGGAATGGAGTTTTGATGATTCAGATAACTTCATATGGTGATTTTGCACTTAGGAGTATGTCCGGATATTGAGTTGGAGGCCTGTAGGTCGTTTGTCGAAGTTGGAAAGTTGAAGGTTTATAAAGTTGAGAAGTTTGATCGAGAGTTGAATTTGTTGATACCGGGCTCGGATTTTGGTTCCGGGAGTTCAAATAGGTTCGTTGTGTTATTTATGACTTGTGTGCAAAATTGGAAGTCAATCGGAGTTGGTTTGGTGTGTTTTAGCATTGGTTTTAGAAGTTGGAAGTTCAATAGTTCATTAGGCTTGAATTGGGGTGTGATTCGATATTTTGATGTTGTTTGATATAATTTGAGGCTTCGACTAAGTTCGTGTCATGTTAGAACCTATTGGAATGTTTGGATGGGGTCCCGGGGGCCTCCAGTATGATTCAGATCATGTTCGCCTCATTTTTGGATTTGTTGGACTGCTGAAATTGTTGTATCTGGTTTCCTAATATGCGTTCGCGAGGTATGGATTGCGATCGCGAAGAGTCCTTCGGTGACTTGTGATGTTTGTGCATCACGTTCGCGAGAAGTTGGTCGTGTTTGCAAAGGTTCTGCTAGGTGTGCATAGAGGAAGTTCGCGTTCACGTAGCAGGGAGGCAAGGCCAAGGGTGGCAGGTATTTTTGTTAATCGCCATCGCGAGGTGAGGACCGCGATCGACGAAGCTTTGTGGCTTGGGTCATCGCGTTCGTGTCGCGTTCGTGTAAGAGGATTTCATCAGCTGATAATTTTTGTGCTTCGCGAATGCGAGGCAGTTTCCGCTTTCGCGAAGGAGGAGCACCCGGGGAGATTTAAAAATCCCAAATCGTGGATTAGAGTATTATTTCACATTTTGACTTGTGGAGCTCGGCGAGGGGCCATTTTTGTGAGGGATTTTGATAGGTTACAAGTATCTTGGTCATGAGTACTTTGTTTTATGTTTTGATGATCTAACAAACTTACTATCTAGAACCAGATAAGGAATCTATCACACATTCTCAAAACCTTAAGATCACAAGGTTCCAGCTTGAGATATGGTTAAACTCCTCAGAGTAGAAGGAACTGCTGAGGGTACAGGTCCCTACCAGTTCCCGAGGTGACTGTACGAAGTCAACTCTCCAGTTGGAAAGTTGCTGCCTGCACACGCTACAGTACAGGAACAGTGCAACAGTCAACTTTCTGTGGAAGACTTTTTACCTACCTTGCTTACATTATTGTAAGTAATATGACACATGTATTATTAACCTCAAGGAAGGTAAAACACTCACTAACTTAGAGATTTCACTCAAGCTCAATCATGTGACCATCCAACAAGCAACTCTCAAGTGCTTCAAGAACAAAGAACAAAACAACTAAGGACCAGTTCCCATATCAAGTTATTGTATGTCCTTAGTTGAGTCGTAACTTTATTAATGTTTTTACTTGTAACTCCTACTTAGCTTACATAGAAGCAGTGTGTAGGAAAGCCTTTTGTAAATCTTAAACCTGTGTGATTGAATCTTAGCTAGAGTTAGTCGAGTTGTGCAGTCTTTGTAATAGAGGTATTACAAAGTGGCTTGTAATAGGTGTGTTACAAGTTAGTAAGAGTTTAAGAGTTTAATTCCTAGGTTGCATAGGTTTTAATCTAAAATTTGCTCAGTAGTGAGTTGAAATCTTACAAGGGTAGGTCGTGGTTTTTAATCCCGTTTAGCTGGGAATTTTCCACGTAAAATTCCTCTTGTCATTTACTTACTGCTGTGTGCGTGTGTTCTGTTGAACCTGATAGAGAACCTAGTTCTCTATAGAGTTTGGTGGACCCTTATATTCTATCAATTGGTATCAGAGCAGGTTCTTTCTATCAAGTTAACACCTAGAAAGGATCCTCATGTCTGCTCCCCCAAACTTCGAAGAAGGCTAGTCTACTTACAAACCGCCTAGGTTCAATGGACAATATTATGGATGGTGGAAAACTAGGATGCACGACTTCATCATGGTTGAATGTGAGCTATGGGATGTCATATGTGACGGACCCTTTGTCCCTACCAAGAGCCTTGGCGACCCAGCTGTAGCCATTCCCAAGACAAGGAAAGAATTCAATGACGCTAATAGAAAGGTCATAGAGAAGAATTTTTGTGCGAAGAAAATTCTGGTGTGTGGCATTGGTCCTGATGAATACAACAGATATCGGCATGTCAGTTAGCCAAAGAAATCTGGGAAGCTCTTCAGACAGCACACGAAGGAACAACACAGGTTAAACAATCCAAGATGGACATGCTCACAACTGAATACGAGTTCTTTAGGATGAAAGATGATGAATCTATTCAAGATATGCATACCCGGTTCACCTCTATCATGAATGAGCTTCACTCTCTTGGTGAAATTATTCCATTAAATAAGCCTGTCAAAAAAATCCTCAGTGTGCTGCCTAGTTCTTGTGAAAGCAAAGTGAATGCCATTACAGAGGCTAAGGACTTGCAGGAGCTAACCACTAATGAGCTTGTCGGCAATCTGAAAATATATAAAATAAAGGCGAAGAAGGACAGTGAAAGAAGAGAGCCCAAAAGAGAGAAGAAACTGGTCCTCAAGACAGAAAACAATGGTATAAGTTATGAGGATAGTGATATGGCTTACTTGACAAGAAAATTCCAGAAGATGGTTCGCAGGAATGGCGGATTCCCAAAAGGGGAAGTCCCAGCAAGCCAAAAACTTATGGCCTCTGTCATAAATGTGGCAATCTAGGACACTTCATCAAGGACTGTCCTCTCCTAAATCAAGATCAATACGAAAACAACTTTGACAAAGCAGCCAAGAGGAACCCGGTTCCTGATAAACGTTGCAATAGGAAAAATGCCGTTGACAACGTTGTAAAGCAAGCCCTTGCTGCATTGGGAGACTCCTCCAACGAATCTAAAGAAGAAATTGATCATGGTGATAGTTCAATGATGGTAGTAGAAAGTGAAGCAACTTAGTACGATTCAATCTTTGCCTTGATGGCTCCGTCTGATGATGATGAAGATAATGACGATGATGAGGCTAATTTTCTGGATGTTCAGAGAAATCTGAAATCTTATTCACCAAAAAAACTCATATCATTGGCAAATGTGTTAATTGATGCTTATGACGGTCTTATAAACGATAAAGATACTTTGACTGTAGAGTGAGGAGAAGCAGAAAAGACCAGAGATGACCTAGTAGTTGTTGTAGTTGATCTAAAAGAAACAATTGAGAACCTGAACAAATATAAGGATGCCTTAGATGGAAAATTGTAAATATAGAACAAGAAAGAGATGTTGTAATGGTTGTTGCGGTAGACCTATAAGAGACCATTGAGAGTGTAATTTGGGATAAATATTCCTTAACCCAGAAAGTTGCTAGCATTGAGCATGAGAGAGATGACCTACTAGTGGTGGTAATGGATTTGAAGGAAACAATTGGGGAACTTAAAAAGGAGAGTAGGCCTGAAAATTCTCAAAAAGGAAAGGAAGTTGTAAGCGAGGCACACATTAAGCTTGAAAGTGAGTTAAATTCAATGAAGTCTAGTCTCTGTGCTAAGCTTGAGAAAAACAAACAACTTCAGGAAGAACAAAGTAGAGTGAATAGTGATCTTGAAAAATCAGTCAAGTGGACCTGGTCCACTGATGCTATCACTGCCATGTACACCAATAATGGGGGAAATAGGCAGGGGATTGGGTTTCAAAGGGAGAAGATTCCCTACAACCCTCATAGTAAGTACGTTACTGTACCTGACAATTGGCTTTGCACTCATTGCGGTAACAATGGGCACCTTAAGAAAACTGTATGGCCACATTTCAGTCACAGCAAAAAAACAAATCTTTTGCTGAAAAAGTAACTATAGTTAGAGAACTTGGTCCCTTATATAAAAAACGCATGATGCCTGCATGGACCAAAAGATCCCTCATTCACCCCTTTCCTCATTACAAGGGACCCAAATTAGTTTGGGTTCCTAAAGCTAACTCATGATCTTCTTGTGCAGGGTACAGTGAAAGGAAGCAGCCTACAATGGTACATGGATAGTGGCTGCTCGAAGCATATGATTGGAAGTACAAATGATTTTCTTTCACTTAAGGTCCTGCAAGGAGGGAGTGTATCCTTTAGAAATGACAAGAATGGACACATTCTAGGAGTTGGAAGGATTGGGAGGTCTCTCTCTCGCTCAATCAAAAATGTGTACTACGTGAACGGGCTGAAGTACAACCTGCTACGTGTTTTCCAAATCTGTGACAATGGAAACAAGGTGGAATTTGTGTCAAAAATATTTACAGTCACAAACCTAGTAACTGGTGAGGTGGTGTTAGTGGCAAAAAGATATAAGAATATCTATGTAGCTGACTTTGAGTCTGTGAAGAATGGTGATCTAAGCTGTCTAAGTGTTGTTGATGATGACGCTGAATTATGACATAAGAGGCTGGGTCATGCAAGTTTCACGTTGCTGAACAAGTTAGTTAGGAAGGACTTGGTTCGTGGTCTGCCCAAGTAAATCTTCAAGGATCACAAAGTATGTGATGCATGTGTAAAAGGGAAGCAAGTCAGATCCTCATTCAAGCCCAAAAAGTAAGTCAGTACCTCCAGGCCACTTGATCTTCTTCACATGGATCTATGTGGACCTACGAGGGTGGCAAGCAGGGGAGGAAAGAAATACTTCTTCGTTATAGTGGACAACTACTTCAGATTCACCTGGACTCTATTTCTCAGAACCAAGGATGAAACCTTTGAAGTGTTTGTTGCCTTTGTCAAAAAGATTCAAGTGAATATGGGTAATAAAGTAGCTTACATTAGATCTGATCATAGGACGGAGTTTGACTATGTCAAATTTGATGAGTTCTGCACTGAAAATGGCATCACTCACAATTTTTCAGCTCCAAGAACACCTCAACAAAATGGTGTTGTGGAGAGGATGAATAGAACTCTTGAAGACATGACAAGAACAATGCTAATCGACAGTGGGATCGCAAAGTATTTCTGGCCAAAAACTATCAATACTGCTTGCTACTCGGTGAACATGTGCATGATCAGGTCCCTTCCGAACAAAACACCATATGAACAACTGAATGGAAGGAAGCCCAAGCTGACACATCTAAGGACTTTTGGGTGTAAATGCTTTGTTCACAATAACGGAAACGAAGCTCTTGGAAAATTCAATGCCAAAAGTGATGAAGGAATTTTTCTGGCTACTCATCTCAAAGCAAAGCTTACAAAGTATACAACAAAAAGACTCAATGTGTTGAGGAAAGTATACATATGATATTTGATAAAGCTCACCTCTCCGGCGAGAAGGACAGACATGTTGACCAAGATGGAGAGCCCTTATCTGTTCCAGGTGAAGTAATTTACATGGCAAATAGAAAGGCAAACATGATGAGCCATGTCAAGGAATCCAACGAAGACGATGCAAATACATCTCCATCCATTGGAGAGGAACCTGGTCCCCCTATTACAACAACTGAAGCTGAAAATAGAGTTTTTGATGCAGTCCAGGGTACTCCACTTGGTGAAGTAAGAAGCGCCCAAGAACCTCAGTCAGACATACCTGGTTCCTCTACCAATGAGATTCGTGCACCAAATTGGAAGCGTAAAAGATCACATCTTCTTGAGAACATAATCACTCCTTGTCACGCCGCAAACCGAGGGACATGACCGGCGCCCGACCGGGTAGCCCCAATCATGCGGACCTGGGTGCCTTTCCTATCCCACGCGTTACCCTGTATTTTCATTGCTCATTAACCAAGGAATTAGCCATTTATACTTAAAACGCCTTTTCACAAAACATACATAACATACATGGTTACTTTATGAGGTTTACAACTTACATCGCCCAACATACAAAATACATATTTACATAAGTTCGTAACCCATATTTACTGTCTACGGAGCCTCTAAGGATACAAAAGGATAATAAAATACTTGCCGGTAACCAGGCTCCGGCTATACCTTACACAAATGTTAAAACAGGACTCCGAGATAAAAGCGGCATGAGCCACGCAGGGCCCCGAGAGGAAGGGGGCTCACCAATTCAGCTGACGGGAAGTAAAGGGGAGCTACGGTCGGTGGACTGGAGTACCTGCTATGGATCCACCTATAATCATAACACGAATGTAGCACCCCCGGCAAAACGGACGTCAGTACATTTGAATTGTACTGGTATGTATGAACAAACATTGCCCTAAGCAAACTCAAACCATACACAAGTAACAAGTAGCAATGGTATCAACAATTAAATACACATGAAAGGAAACAATCAAGCCAAACAATTTTACAATCTCTCCATTTCCCCTTCAACATTTTCACATCAATGATTCCACAACTTTCTCATATTTTCATTTCAATAGTGATTTCGATCACTTTCCACCCTTATTACCTCGGCCACCCTTATCACCACAACCCACACCTTATTACTTCGTGATGCGGCGTGCAACCCGATCCCACCGAACAATCACAATTCACAAACAACACAACAACAACAACAATTCACAAAGAACAACAACAACAATTTTCAAGGAACAACAACAACAATTCACAAAGAATCTCCATAATCATCAATACCATTTCCATCATACTCAATAACTCATATGCATTTTATGTCACAACGATAATTGTCCACGACAAGCCATATATGTTATTACCACAGTTGTTCCAATTGCATCATTTACGATTTCCTTCCATTATTTGTGTCTCAGCTCTTACCACATAACACTTTCACAATCACACATTTGGTTTATTGCCAATTACTTACACCATTATATCGGGAGACTTAACCACGAACACTCAAATCATACCAATCACAAGAATTTCACACATAATCCACGTAGATATCACATACCAAATATTCGTACACCAAACAAGGTGATTTTACAAAGGTCAAAGTTAGCCATATATACCTGGAGCCGAATTCCCTTTTTAACTTCTATTTTCAATTCACCAAATAGTCTAGCAACGTCAATCTAGTGCACAAGTTAACACATATGACTTAGAATAGAAGTTCACAATTGCTACTCAAACTTATTTAGGTTATCAACCCCTCTTGTACAATCCTTTACTCCTACCCAATTCCTCTTACTAGATTTTAGGTTTTAAAAGGCATGAATGTATGTTTTCAACCATTATTTTCAAGAATCAATGCATGAGACTCCCCCCTTAGTTTTAAACCTGAAAATCAATGGAAAAGGGTTAGGGATTTTACCTGCAAGAATGGGGATGAAGATAATCAATTTGAAATTCCCTGGCCCGGATAGTTTTGAAGAATCAAATTGGATGAAGATGACTTTGTCTCTCAAGAACCCTCTCTTCCTCTCTCTTATTTTGTTCAGAAGATTCGTTAAAACGAGGGGTTGGGGTGTTTTATTAAAAAGGGGGTCGGGTTTAAAATTTAGAAAAATAGGTACCCGAGTCAGATATGCGGTCGCACTTTGCGACCACAGAGATGAAATACGGTCCGCAAAATGGACCGCAAAAGTGCTCCAAAAATCCAATCCTCCTGTTTGGGTCTGCGGCAGAAATGCGGTCCGCATACCCAATTTGCGGTCGCATAATGCACCGTATTTTTGACCTCAAATTTGACTGACACATTGACTCACTTTGCAATAGAAATGCGGTCTGCATATCAGTTATGCGGTCGCATAATGGACCGCATTTTGACCTTAATTTTAACCAAACCACTGACTCAATCTGGGGCAGAAATGCGGTCCGCATACATGATTTGCGACCGCATTCTGGACCGCAAAATAGCACATTTCTGGAAAACTTGATTCTTTGATTTTTAAATACTTAGATCAGTACAATGGGTCCGAACCGCGGCGAGCTTGCTCGCCGCGAAGAGTTTTACACATTCTCAACACATATTCAGAACCTGACCTAACGAGCTACTAGGTTTTGAGCACAAATTTCTACGGGGACTTACATCCTCCCCCACTTAAAATCATACATCCTCCCCCACTTAAAATCATTCGTCCTCGAATGAGGATCTTGAAAATCAGTTGTTTTTTTTTTTTAAAAACATGATATGCAAACTCCCAATTTTCACTAACTCCCATATTTTTGAAATTTTTTGCCAGAGTTTCCTTTTTAATTTAGACATATCTACCTGTCAGAGAGCCCCCGAAACACAATTCCAAGTACCATTACACAATTACAACTATCCCTATAGCTGGTATACAATTCATCACCTCAACAATTGCACATATTCTATCACTTGCTACATTAGTCACTTCAATGAAACCTACATACTTTAACCGCTTCGACATACTACATGCATATAAATAAATCATTATCAATCTACACTACCATTAGTTGCTTACTTATCACATGAGTCTTTATAAAACTTTCATTTACCAAAACGAGGTTCACATGACTTAAACAATCACAACACGTACAATTCTTACACCACTAGAGGGATTTCAATAGTAAATCATTTAGGAAGAAAAGATGGGGTGTCTTTGCACCAATTTGGACACAATATCAATTTGTTTAGAGATAAGAGTTCGCACGATTACTACTAGACTTGTTCAAACAGATGGGGATATTTTTCCTTCATTTCTTTTTCCACTTCCCATGTGGCTTCCTCAACTCGTTGACTTCGCCATAATACTTTAATTGAGGCAACTTCCTTGTTTCTCAATTTACGGACTGGCCTATCAAGAATAGCAACCGAAACTTCTTCATACGACAACTCTTCATTAACCTCGATGGTCTCGACTGGAACAATGGTGGATGGATCTTCCAACCACTTTCTTCAACATGTACACATGGAACACTGGGTGCACTAATGACATTTCAGGAGGCAATTCCAGCCTATAAGCCACCTGCCCTATCCTTTGAGCGATCCGATACGGCCCGACATACCTAGGACTCAACTTCCCCTTTTTCCCGAATCGCATGACTCCCTTCATAGGGGATACCCTCAAGAACACCCAATCATCAACTTGAAACTCCAATTCTCTTCGACGAATGTCCGCATAGGATTCCTGTTGACTCTGAGCAGTTTTCATCCTCTCCTGAATGATTTTAACTTTCTCCATAGCCTGGTGCACGAGATCTGGCCCCAACAATTCTGCTTCACCCACTTCAAACCATCCAATCGGAGACCTACACCTCCTTCCGTACAATGCCTCAAATGGGGCCATCTGAATGCTAGCATGAAAGCTGTTATTGTAAGCAAACTCTATAAGTGGCAAGTGATCATCCCAATTACCTTTGAAATCCAAGACACAAGTCCGCAACATATCTTCAATTGTTTGAATAGTCCTCTTTGCTTGACCGTCAGTCTGTGGATGGAAAGCCGTGCTGAGATTCACCTGAGTACCCAAACCTTGCTGAAATTTCTTCCAAAAATTAGCTGTGAACTGGGCCCCTCGATCTGAGATAATAGAAAGTGGAGTGCCATGAAGCCTTACTATTTCCTCGATATACAACTTAGCATACTGTTCTGCAGTATCGGTGGACTTGACTGGCAAATAGTGAGCTGATTTGGTGAGTCGATCCACTATTACCCAAATTGAGTCGAATTTGCGCTGAGTGCGAGGTAACCCCACCACGAAATCCATGTTGATCATTTCTCATTTCCACATTGTATTTCCATAAGCTGAGTTAATCCACCAGGCCGCTCATGCTCCGCTTTTACTTGCTGACAATTCGGACACTTAGATACAAAGTCCGCCACACCCCTCTTCATGCTGTTCCACCAATAAATCACCTTGAGATCATGATACATTTTCGTAGAACCTGGGTGCACGGAATACCTGGAATTATGAGCCTCCGCCATGACCCTCTCCCGAAGCTTATCCATATCCAGAACACATGGCCTACCTTGACATCGCAATACACCATCCTCGCTGCCGAGTGAAATTGCCGAAGTCTTGTTATTCAAAACTGCTTCCTTCATCTGAGCCAATGCTGGATCAATAAACTGCTTTTCCTTGACTTCCGCCACGAGTGACGATTCTGCTCCTTTATGCACCATAACATTCCCCTTGTCTGATGTCAAAATACATACCCCTAGACTGGCCAATTGATAAACCTCCCGAGCCAAGGGCCTTTGATCCGTTCCCAAATGAGCCAAACTACCCATAGACTTTCGATTGAGAGCGTCGGCCACCACGTTCGCTTTCCCCGGATGGTACAAAATGTTCATATCATAATCCTTGAGCAATTCTAACCACCGTCGCTGCCTTAAATTCAATTCCTTCTGCTTGAACAAATACTGGAGACTCTTGTGGTCTGAAAACACATCCACATGGTCCCCATAAAAATAATGCCGCCATATTTTCAAAGTAAACACAACCGCCGCAAGCTCCAAATCATGCGTCGGATAATTTTTCTTGTGATTCTTGAGCTGCCTTGAAGCATACGCTATAACCTTCCCATGTTGCATCAACACACACCCCAAACCAACCCTAGAGGCATCACAATAAACCACAAATCCTTCCGTGCCTTCCGGCAAGGTCAATATTGGTGCCGAGGTCAACCTTGACTTCAATTCCTGAAAACTTTTCTCACAAGCATCGGACCATTGGAACATAACTGCTTTCTGCGTCAACTTAGTCAATGGGGAGGCGAGGGTAGAGAATCCCTCCACAAACCTCCGATAATACCCCGCTAAACCCAAGAAGCTACGAATCTCCATCGGGGTCGTGGGTCTAGGCCAATCTTTCACTGGTGCAATCTTCTGGGGGTCTACCTAAATCCCTTTACTAGAAACAACATGACCCAAAAAGGTAACGGACTCCAACCAAAATTCACATTCCGAAAATTTAGCATACAACTGGTGCTGATGAAGAGTCTGCAAAACTGCCCTGAGGTGACCGGCATGATCCTCCCGGCTCCGCGAATAAACAAGGATGTCATCAATGAAAACAATCACGAAGGAGTCTAGAAATGGCTTGAAGACCCGATTCATAAGATCCATAAAAGCTGCCGGGGCGTTGGTTAGCCCAAAAGACATGACCAAGAATTCAAAGTGACCATAGGGAGTTTTGAAAGCGGTCTTGGAATATCCTGCTCCTTAATCTTCAATTGGTGGTACCCGGACCGTAGATCAATTTTGGAGAAGAACCTTGCACCTTGCAATTGGTCGAACAAGTCATCAATCCGAGGCAAGGGATATTTATTCTTGATGGTGACTTTGTTAAGCTGCCGATAATCAATACACATCCGGAGCGACCCATCCTT
Organism: Nicotiana attenuata; assembly: GCF_001879085.1. NCBI lineage: Eukaryota > Viridiplantae > Streptophyta > Magnoliopsida > Solanales > Solanaceae > Nicotiana > Nicotiana attenuata. Next base: position 396,833 of record NW_017670397.1, read on the forward strand.
CTTCCTGACAAAGAGAACCGGAGCACCCCACGGCGACACACTCGGCCGTATAAACCCCTTTTCTAACAAATCCTTCAGCTGCTCCTTTAATTCCCTTAACTCTGCTGGAGCCATTCTATGCGGTGGAATAGATATTGGCTGCGTATCTGGCAATACATCAATCCCGAAATCAATCTCCCTATCTGGCGGAATCCCTGGAAGCTCGTCCGGAAACACTTCAAGAAACTCATTCACGACTGGCACGGACTCGGGGGTAGACACTTCTGAAGTGGTGTCCGCCACCCGGACCAAATGATAGATACATCCCTTCTTAATCATCTTCGAAGCCTTAAGGTAGGAAATAAACCTACCCTTCGGCACCACACCATTCCCCTTCCACTCAATAACCGGCTCATTAGGGAACTCGAGTTTCATGACTCTCGTTCGGCAGTCAAGTTTAGCAAAGCACGAATAAAGCCAGTCCATACCCATAATCACATCAAAATCCACCATTCCAAGCTCGATAAGATCGGCCGTGGTAACGCGACCACATACCGTGACAACACAATTCCTATAAACTCGCGAGGCTATGATAGAATCACCAACCGGAGTCGATACGGAGAACGGCTCATGAAGCTGTTCGGGTTCTATCCCAAAACTTGAAGCAATGAATGGGGTGACATAAGACAAAGAGGACCCCGGATCAATAAGAGCATAACAATCAATAGCCTGAACGGACAAGATACCTGTAACTACATTTGGAGAAGCCTCTACACTCTGGCGACCACTCAAAGCATAAAACCGGCTGGGTCCACCTCTACCACGAGCTCCACCCCTAACTGCACCACGCCTTGCTGGGGCTGGAGGACGCACAGATGATGTGGCGACTGAAGAACCGGGTGACTGAGCAAATCCCCTACCCATACCCTGACTGGGCACACGGTAGTCCTGCTGGATATGACCTCTCACCCCGCATCTAAAACACACAGGGATATCCAAATAACAAGTCTCTGTATGGAATCTCCCACACTTGGGGCATGAAGCCCTCCCCTACTGCTGTGATCTCCCTCTCGAACGGCCGGACTGATGGGATCTTCTACTATCTGAACCTGGTCTCAAGTGACTGCTCTGCTGATAACTGTGCACAGATGGTGGTGCACTCGCTGAGGATTGAGCATATGACCGGGATGGCCTTGATGGCCCTCTCCCCTGAGCTGATCTCCCCGAGTGACCCACTGATCGGGCCCTGCTGTTACTCTCCCCTTCCGCCCGTATCTTCAACTTTCTAGCCTCTGTGGCCTGAGCAAATCCCACAATCTTCCCATAATTCATATCCGAGTGTAAGGCCGCTATAGCAGCCTCATTCACCACCAACGGACTAAGACCCTAAATGAATCGCCGAACTCGAGCATCCATGGTCGACACTAACTGAGGAGCATACTTGGACAATCTCACAAACTCCATGTGGTACTCCCAAACACTCATACGGCCCTGCTTGAGGACCTCAAACTCAGTGGCACGGGCTGCCACCGTCTCGGCAGGCAAGAAATGGTCCATAAATGCATCTACAAACTCATCCCATCTAGCCGGAGGTCTTCCCTCCCCACGGGAATCCTCCCACATCTCGAACCACAAATACGCTGCTCCCCTCAATCTGTATGAAGCCAATTCAACTCCCTCCATCTCTGAAGCCTTCATTACTCGAAGGGTCTTGTACATCTCATCAAGGAAATCCTGCGGATCGGCCTTTGGGTCTGTGCCTTAGAACTCTGGAGGGGCTAACCGCATAAACTGGTTGACTCTGGAGCTGGCGGAATCTCCCTGTCCGCTGGATGATGTAGGGGCATCATGAGATCTCTGGGCCTGAGCGGCCACTAACTGGGTCAACATACGGATGGCTCCTCTAAGGTCCCCATCAGGAACCCCGGGACCGGAAGCTGGAACTGTATCAGAATCAGGAATATCAGCGGGAGGGATAGTAGCACCCTCTGCTGCAGCAGGAACATGAACACTCTGGTCTGGGATAGACGGGCCAGGTAGATTCAAGACCGGGGAGTCACTCTCACCCACGGCATCAGGTACATGATTCATAGCCTCACTTGGGGTGGCATTGGCCCCAAGGCCAAGTCTAGCTCTCTTCTTAGGTGCCATTACTGAAAAATTCGGAACAGAGCACGAGTTAGCATAGATACTTCCACATTTCACTTCACCGCACGATATAGAATAACAAAGAAGAGGGTAATTTCCTAAATGTCCATGCAGCCCCCTACTTATAGATGTGGTCGACAACATACCGATAAGAAGGGTTCTACTAGACACGGCTCCGAGACATCCTAGGACTCTTTTAAAACATTAGGCTCTGATACTAATTTTTTCACGCCCCAAACCGAGGGACATGACCGGCGCCCGACCGGGTAGCTCCAGTCAAGTGGACCTGGGTGCCTTTCCTATCCCACGTGTTACCCCGTATTTTCATTGCTCATTAACCAAGGAATTAGCCATTTATACTTAAAATGCCTTTTCACAAACATACATAACATACATGGTTACTTAATGAGGTTTACAATTTACATCGCCCAACATACAAAATACATATTTACATAAGTTCGTAACCCACATTTACTGTCTACGGAGCCTCTAAGGATACAAAAGAATAATACAACACTTGTCGGTAACAAGGCTCCGGCGATACCTTACACAAATATTAAAGCATGACTCCGAGATAAAAGCGGCATGAGCCACGCAGGGCCCCAAGAGGAAGGGGGCTCACCAATTCAGCTGACGGGAAGTAAAGGGGAGCTACGGTCGGTGGACTGGAGTACCTGCTATGGATCCACCTACAATCATAACACGAATGTAGCGCCCCCGGCAAAAGTGACGTCAGTACATTTGAATTGTACTGGTATGTATGAACAAACTTTGCCCTAAGCACACTCAAACCACACACAAGTAACAAGTAGCAATAGAATCAACAATTAAATACACATGAAAGGAAACAATCAAGACAAACAAGTTTACAATCTCTCCATTTCCCCCTTCAACCTTTTCACATCAATGATTTCACAACTTTCTCATATTTTCATTTCAATAGTGATTTTGATCACTTTCCACCCTTATTACCTCGGCCACCCTTATTACCTCGGCCACCCTTATCACCACAACCCACACCTTATTACTTCGTGTTGCGGCGTGCAACCCGATCCCACCGAACAATCACAATTCACAAACAACACAACAACAATGACAATTCACAAAGAACAACAACAACAATTCTCAAGAACTACAACAACAATTCTCAAGGAATAACAACAACAACAATTTACAAAGAATTTCCATAACCATCAATACCATTTCTATCATACTCAGTAACTCATATGCATTTTATGTGACAACGACAATTGCCCACGACAAGCCATATATGTTATTACCACAGTTGGTCCAATTGCACCATTTACGATTTCCTTCCATCATTTGTTTCTCAGCTCTTACCACATAACACTTTCACAATCACACAGTTGGTTAATTGTCAATTACTTACACCATTATATCGGGAGACTTAACCACGGATACTCAAATCATACCAATCACAAGAATTTCACACATAATCCACGTAGATATCACATACCAAATATTCGTACACCAAACAAGGTGATTTTACAAAGGTCAAAGTTAGCCATACATACCTGGAGCCGAATTCCCTTTTCAACTTCTATTTTCAATTCACCAAAATAGTATAGCAACGTCATTCTAGAGCACAAGTAAACACATATGACTTAGAATTGAAGTTCACAATTGCTACTCAAACTTATTTAGGTTATCAACCCCTCTTGTACAATCCTTTACTCCTACCCAATTCTTTTTTACTAGATTTTAGGTTTTAAAAAGGTATGCATGTATGTTTTCAACCATTATTTTCAAGAATCAATGCATGAGACTCCCCTCCTTAGTCTAAACCTGAAAATCAATGAAAAAGGGTTAGGGATTTTACCTGCAAAAATGGGGATGAAGATAATCACTTTGAAATTCCCCGGCCCGGATAGTTTTGAAGAATCAAATTGGATGAAGATGACTTTGTCTCTCAAGAACCCTCTCTTCCTCTCTCTTATTTTGTTCAGAAGACTCGTTAAAATGAGGGGTTGGGTGTTTTATTAAAAAGGGGGTCGGTTTTAAAATTTAGAAAAATAGGTACCCGAGTCAGATATGCGGTCGCACTTTGCGACCGCAGAGATGAAATGCGGTCCGCAGAATTGACCGCAAAAGTGCTCCAAAAATCCAATCCTCCTGTTTGGGTCTGTGGCGGAAATGCGGTCCGCATACCCAATTTGCGGTCGCATAATGCACCGCATTTTTGACCTCAAATTTGACTGACACATTGACTCACTTTGCGATAGAAATGCGGTCCGCATATCAGTTATGCGGTCGCATAATGGATCGCATTTGACCTTAATTTTAACCAAACCACTGACTCAATCTGTGGCAGAAATGCGGTCCGCATACATGATTTGCGACCGCATTCTGGACCGCAAAATAGCACATTTCTGGAAAACTTGATTCTTTGATTTTTAAATACTTAGATCAGTACAATGGGTCAAGCGAGCCGCGAAGAGTTTTACACATTCCCAACACATATTCAGAACCTGACCCAACGGGCTACTAGGTTTTGAGCACAAATTTCTACGGGGCCTTACACTCCTCTTGACTTAGGAGCTCAAACCAAATCAAAAGAAAGAAACTCACTTGCCTTCTCAGCCTTCTCTTTCCCAAATAGAGCCCAAAAATATCAAAGAAGCGTTGAAAGATGCAGACTGGATCACATTCATTCAAGAGGAGCTTAATCAATTTGAAAGGAACAAGGTATGAGACCTAGTTCCTCGACCTGTAGATCGAACTATCATAGGAACCATGTGTGTATTGAGGAAAAAACATGATGAGTTTGGAAATATAACGAGACACAAGGCAAGGCTTGTAGTTCAAGGCTACAATCAGGAAGAAGGGATCGATTATGATGGAACATTTGCTCCAGTAGCTCGAACGGAAGCCATTAGAATTCTAAATTTGTATCTGAAAGAAGAAGTCTATGTCAAGCAGCCTTCTGGTTTTGAGTGTCACGAGCATCCTGAGCATGTGTTCAAACTGGACAAGGCGTTTGTACGGGTTAAAACAGGCTCCCAAGGCTTGGTATGAAAGGTTGTCAAAATTCCTTCTAGAAAATAGATTTACAAGAGGGAAAATTGACAACACTCTTTTTCTGAAGAAACGAGGGAGGAACCTGCTTATTGTGCAGGTGTATGTTAATTGTATCATCTTTTGAGCCACAGCTGACTCTCTTTGTGAAGAATTTGGAAAACTCATGGGGAGTGAATTCGAGATGAGTATGATGGGAGCACTGAATATCTTCCTAGGACTTCAAGTGAAGCAATCTCAGAAGGGAACATTGATAAGTCAGCAGAAATACATTAAGGAGCTGCTGAAAAAGTTTGATATGGAAGCATCAAAAGTCATCGACACTCCTATTGCAACGACCACCTGTCTAGATGATGTTCTAAACGTCAATACCGCACAAGAAGGGGGGGGGGGGTGATTTGTGTGGTACCCAATTTTTGCTTTAGAAGAACCTGGTTCTTCCTGGTGTACTTACTAATACTGTTTGCGGAATTAAGAGTGCATAAAATAAAGAACACAAAGATTTTTACGTGGAAAACACCTGGCTCAAAAGGTGAAAAAATCACGACTTACTACTCAGTAGGATTTTCCCAAACTTCCACTAAAATCACTGAGCCAAAATAGCATTTACAAAACTCTTGTAAATCTAAGGATTCAACTCTAATCCCAGTGTGGCACACAGCCTCAACTATTGCGACACCTTCAAGTTAGCCTATAACTTGAATACTCAAAGTACCTGTTACAATTGCTTCTACAAAAGCTGGAAAGGTGCAACTTTAAACCACCTACTACAATTGAACTAGAATAAGAATAAACACAATGGAATTGGTTCTTCTATCTTGTCCAAGTAGCTTCAGGAATGCACACTTGAATCTCACATAAATTGCTTGCAAAATTGCCTCGCTCTTTTGCTCTCAATTTAGTTTCACTTCTGCGTTTGTGCAATACCTGTAAAAGAGAACAATTACTGTTATTTAATGAGTTAGTAATCAGAGTTTGATTGAGACTCAATTGCTGATCTTTCATCGAAGTTGAGTCCTTAAACAATACAAACTCCAACACTATCCTTTTTCCTCATTGTGTCCTCTTCCCATGAGGATACTTTCTTTCCTCATCCAATATGCAACCTTTTCGATCAGTTTAGGAGATATTGTTGCTTTATCATTGAGACTTATCTCCTTCACGTGTATCTCACATGTATAGGTTGATAAACGTGTTTCACATGATGGACCTGGTCCATGACTGAGTTCATTTGTCATTCTTCAAAACTTCACCTGAACTTGGGCCAACAAATTCCCCCTTTTTTATGATGACAAACTCTGTGCTTTTACTGATCAGAGAACCTGTGGAACTCAGCTTAATCATCAACACTTTAACTTAGAAATTTTAACTTATCATCAAGGACCAGGTTTAATCAGGTTATAAATATCACATTATTCCGAATAACAAGTAAAGCACAATATCTCTTCCCCCTTTTGGCATCATCGAAAAGTTGCAAATAATGTGAATCCAAGATTTTAATAATTACTCATAGCCACTGGGGCAACTGCAAGTGAAAATATGGTTCAATTAATCAACAACCAACAAACAAAATTAACTATTAAGATCATAATCTTCATAGAACAAGAGAAAATGCAAATTTTCATTGATTAGGATATGTTTCCATAAATAGACCACAAAGAGAAAGAAAAACTTCCAACATAAGCAACAAAAACAGAAAAAGTCCCGAATCTGGGTCACTGGGGGTTCTAGATAGGTTCAAAACCAAGAACTGGAAGACCTAAGGCTTGGAGGAACTAGAGGGCTGGGTTTGGAGAAGGTTGAGCATATTCTTAATCATTCCTTCACTTTTCTCCTTTTCTTTTGCTAGCTCAGCTCGAAGGCCATCTCTTTCAGCTTCCAAATCAGCAACACGGGCCTGAAGCCTAGCAATTTCAGCATCCTTAGTTCCACACTCTTGAACCAAAGCCCTAACCTTGCTATTCACTGGTGTCTTCAGAGATGAACCAGGTTCAACAGGGGTGGCATTGACAGGATAGTCACAAGCCAATAAGGTCTTAACACCAAAATGCTCCTCGCTTGATGCCATCTCCCATTTCTTCAAAGGCACCCTAAGCCAGTCCAGCACAGTAGTCAGTATAAACCCATATGGAGTTGCATGTGCCTTGGAGCCATTAATGACCCTGTCTAATAGTTTGACAATGAAAGCAGGCCACTTTATCTACAGTCCCCTCACAAGGCATTCCATAAGCACTATGTCCATGGAGTTGGCAGTATGCCTCCTCTCTTGTCTGGGCAGCAGGCACTTGTTAACAAATTCAAATAATACCTTGTGCTCAGGTCTCATCTCACTTTTCTGCACAAATTTGGCTTCAGGTACATCTTTAGTAGTAGCAGCATCACGAAAATTCCTAGTGATTTGGAGAGCAGTGGGGAGAGATTCCAGACATGGCCACCTCTGCCTTATATAGTCATCATACCCTTCACTTGGTATGTCCAGAATCTCACCCAGTTTGATTGCATCAAACTCTACTTTTACACCCTTCACCATGCTGGAGACTACTCCATTTTTCACAGTGGCATTGGCCATAAACTCTATCAACTCATTTGTAGCTAGCCTTCCATCCATCTCAAGGACCATGTCCTTCCACCCTTGTGCAGTAAGAGCATCCATCAATCTTCTCATACCTGGCTCATCCAGGTCATTCAACAACCTTCCTTTCAAAATTTTCCTTCTACCAATGATGGCAAACCTATCTTGATCTTTCTCAAATTCCTCCTCTTCTTCACCACCACTCCACTCTACATCTTCTTCAACAATTTTCTTTTGTTTACCCTTCACAGCAGACCTAGTTCTTTTGGCTAAAGAAGATTCAGCAGGTACATGTACAGGTACAGAGGAAGACTTCTTGGAAGAAGTCTTGGAACTTTTTGGTTTGGGTGTGGGAACCTCTTCAGTTGTTCCTCTTTCCTGATGGACCAGGTCCATCTCCTCTTCTTTTTCTTTTGCAATCTCAACACTTCCACAACCTTAGCCTTTCCCTTTTCCCTCTTTTTCTTCCTGCTCTCTTCCAGAGCTTTCTGCAATTCTGCTTCACTTTGCTTCGCCTTGCTTCTAGTAGCTCTTCCCTGTGGTACTGAAGGGACAATAGGCTTTGGAGATGACGTGTTACTTTTCTTTGTTGGCTTGGAAACAGTTGGAGCCTTTTGTGTGTAAGCCTTGCGCTTCTTTGGATCATAACTGGCCCCAACCTTCTTCAGAAGTTCTGCAAAAGTTTCCTCAACAAATGCACTAGGTTTATCTTGATGCTTGCTTAAATTTACTAGCCCTTCAGCCGCCTCCCCAGAACTATTTCCCCCTGAGTTGTTGCCACTCTCTTCAACATTCCCACAGATAGACAATAATTTTTCTTTCTTATTTCCCCTCACATTACCACTGTCTCCCTCTCTCTCTTTTTCTTTCTTTTTACCTCCTCTTCTGTTAGAATCAGCACCCTGTACATCCTTGGCAGGACCAACCAAGACAAACCTATTTTTAACCTTTTCAACTACATCAGAGAATACCAAACAAGTATTTACCTCACCAGGGGTTTCTTGATTTTTGTCAGTGTCAGAGGAACCATGTTCTTCACCTTTGCTGGCAGAGATAAAAGCTTCAGACTCAGAGCTGGAGTAAGATTCTTTAGCAGAACTTTCCTTCTTCTGGCTAGCCCTCAATTTCTCATTTAGAGCTTTTCTTAAAGAACCTGAAGCTACTATTTTTCTTGCCAACATTTTCTGCCGGCGGAACCTTGGTTTTGGGGTTTCACTAGGGGGTGTGATGAGGATGTATTAGAAGGGGATACTGGTGGAGGAGTTCCAGGATTATCTTGGGGATTAGTCATGGTGAATTATTTCTAGAGAAGATTTGGGAATTTTGGAGAGAAAAATGATAATCAGAACTAGAGAGGATTTTCGACGGTTATGAAATAATGAAGAAGGGTGTCGTGAGTATTTAAAGATGATTAGAAGTAATTGCAGTAACGGCAGCTTTTTGCAGGAGTCAATTAGAAGTCTAATCACATTAGAATTCTGGTCTCTTAGTGGTTAATAGGCGACGCTAGATTTTAGGCAAAAATCCCATTTTCTTTAGAGTTCTAGGAGAATGAAACTGGTTTAATGCTCAACGGATAGAATTTCTGGGAATTTGATGAATGTAGGACTTCTGCTCATGATTGAAAAATTAATCTTTCTAATTGTGCAACGTATATAAAACATACCTGAACTTTCTCATAAGCATATACTGATGAACCAGGTTCTTCAAGTAGAACTCTATTGAACATGCCTCAAATGTCATAATAGAAAACACTTTATAAGAGATCAGTGAGTCATATATACACATGTCACAGGAGTATACTAATTAAAGTATGAAACTGAGTAAGAATTGATCTAGATACTTACACAATAGTTAGAACTCCTAACCAAATTTTTTTTTTCTTTTTTTTTTCATTGTGCATTCTGAATTGGACCTATTAGGTGATTTTAATCATCCCTAATTCCAACCTGTTCCTCTCAAAGTTTTCTCTACTCAGTGCTTTAGTAAAGATGTCAGCTATTTGTTTATCAGTAGCACAGAATTCTATTGAAATCAATCCTTTCTCATAGTTATCTCTTAAGAAGTGGTGTCTAACATCTATGTGCTTAGTCCTCTTATGATGAACAGGGTTCTTTGTCATACTTATAGCACTAGTGTTATCACAGAATATTGGAATACATCCCACTTCAATTTCAAAATCTACCAGCTATTGTTTGATCCATAGTAATTGAGCACAACAAAAAGCAGCAGCAACATACTCAACTTCAGCAGTAGATAGGGCCATAGAGTTTTGCTTTTTGGTGGCCCATGACACAAGACATGAACCAAGGAAGTGTGCCATACCTGAGGTGCTCTTTCTATCTGTAAGGCCCCATGAAAAAAATGTGTGCTCAAAACCCAGTAGCTCGTAGGGTCAGGGTCCGGATATGTGTTGGGAATGTGCTCGGACCCACTATACTGATCTAAGTGTTTAAAAATCAAAGAACCAAGTTTTTTTTTCCAGAAAAGTATTATTTTGCGGTCCAGGATGCGGTCGCAAATCAAGTACGCGGACCGCATTTCTGCCGCATAATGAGTCAGTGGTTTGGTTAAAATTAAGGTCAAAATGCGGTCCATTATGCGACCGCATAACTGATATGCGGACCGCATTTCCACCGCAAAGTGAGTCAGCGTGTCAGTCAAATTTGAGGTAAAAAATTCGGTGCATTATGCGACCACAAACCGTGTATGCGGACCGCATTTACGCCGCATACCCAAACAGTGGAATCGGGTTTTTGGAGCACTTTTTGCGGTCCATTCTGCGGACCGCGTTTTGGATCTGCGATTGCAAAGTGCGACCGCAGACCTGACTCGGACTCCTAATTTTCTAAATTTTAAACCCGACCCCCTTTTTAATAAAATACCCCAACCCTCTCATTTTTAACAAGTTTCTAAACAAAATAAGAGAGAGGAAGAGAGGGTTCTTGAGAGAGAAGGTCACCTTCTTCAAATTTGACTCTTCCAAACTATCCGGGCCGGGGAATTTCAAAGCGATTATCTTCATCCCCATTCTTGCAGGTAAAATCCCTAACTCATTTTCATAAGTTTTCAGGTTTAATTAAAGGAGGGGGGGGAAGTCTCATGCACTGATTCTTGATAATAGAGGTTGAAACATACACATGCCTTTTAAAACCTAAAATCTAGTAAGAGGAATAGGGTAGGAGTAAAGAATTATACAAAGGAGGGTTGACAATCTAAATGTGTTCGGGTTGTGATTGTGAACTTTGATTCTAAGAAATATGTGTTAATTTGTGCACTAGATTGACGTTGCTAGACTTTTTGGTGAAGTTAAAAGTAGAAATTAAAAGGGAATTCGGCTCTAGGTATGTATGGCTAACTTTGACCTTTGTAAAATCACCTTGTTTGGTGTTTGAGTGCTTGGTACGTGATTTCTACGTGTATTGTCTGTGAAATTCTTGTGATTGGTACGGTTGAGTGTTTGTGGTTATGTCTTTCGATAAGATGGTGTAAGTAATTGGCAATGAACCAGGTATGTGATTGTGAATCTGCTATGTGGTAAGAATTGTGAAACAAATGGTGGGAGGAAATAGTAATTGATGCAATATTAATAGCTGTGGTAATAACATGTATGGCTCGTCGTGGAAAATTATCGTTGTACATAGAATGCATATGAGTTGTTGAGCATAATGGAAATGGTATTGATGGTTATGGAGATTCCTTGTGAATTGTTGTTGTTATTCCTTGAGAATTGTTGTTGTTATTCCTTGAGAATTGTTGTTGTTGTTCTTTGTGAATTGTTGTTGTTGATTGTTGAGTTGTTGGTGAAAGGTGATTGTCCGGTGGGATCGGGTTGCGCGCCGCAACACAAAATGATAAATTATGGGTTGGGCTGATAAGGGTTGCCGAGGTGATAAGGGTGCCCGAGGTAATAAGGGTGGAAAGTGATCGAAATCACTACTGAAATAAAAATATGAGAAAGTTGTGAAATCATTGATGTGAAAAATGTTGAAGGGGAAATGGAGAGATTGTAAATTTGTTTGGCTTGATTGATTCTTCATGTGTATTTGATTGTTGATTTCATTACTACGTGTTACTTGTGAATGGTTTGAGTTTGCTTAGGGCAAAGTTTGTTCATACATACCAGTACAATTCAAATGTACTGACTTCCCTTTTGTCGGGGGCGCTACATTCGTGTTATGATTGTAGGTGGATCAGTAGCAGGTACTCCAGTCCACCTACCGTAGCTCCTCTTCATCTTCCGTCAGCTGTATTGGTGAGCCCCTTTCCTTCGGGGCCCTGCGTGGCTCATGCTGCTGTTTACTCCAGAGTCTTATTTTGGTTTTTTTTTGTGTAAGGTATAGTCGGAGCCTTGTTCCCGGCAGGTACTGTATTATCCTGTGTATCTTAGAGGCTCTGTAGACAGTAAATATGGGTTACGAACTTATGTAACATGTATTTTGGTATGTTGGGCAATGTGAGTTGTAAATTGCGCTAAGTAACCATGTTGTTATTGTATATTTCGTGAAAAGGTATTTTAACTATAATGGCTATTTCTTTTGACTAATGAGTAATGAAAACACGGGGTAACACATGGGATAGGAAAGGCACCCAGGTCAGCTCGATTGGGGCTAGCCGGTCGAGTGCCGATCATGTCCCTCGGTTTTGGGGTGTGACAAACTTGGTATCGGAGCCTAAGGTTTTAAAGGAGTCCTAGGATGTCTCGGAGCCGTGTCTAGTAGAGCCCTTCTTATCGGTGTGTTGTCGACCACATCTATAAGTAGGGGCTGCATGGACATTTAGGAAATTACCCTCTTCTTTGTTATTCTATATCATGCGGTGAAGTGAAAAGTGGAAATGTATATGTCTAACTCGTGCTCTGTTCTGAATTTTTCAGTAATGGCACCTAAGAAGAGAGCTAGACTCGGCCTTGGGCCAATGTCACCCCGAGTGAGGCTATGAATCATGTACCTGATGCCGTGGGTGAGAGTGACTCCCCGTCCTTGAATCTACCTGACCCATCTATTCCAGATCAGAGTATTCCTGTTCCAGCTGCGGCAGAGGGTGCTACCATCCCTCCCACCGGTATTCCTAATTCTGATGCAGTTCCAGCTTCCGGTCCTGGGGTTCCTGATGAGGACCTTAGAGGAGCCATCCGTATGTTGACCCATTTAGTGGCCGCTCAGGCCCAGAGATCTCATGATGCCCCTACATCCTCCAGCAGAAAGGGAGATTCCACCAGTTCCAGAGTCAACCAGTTTTTGCGGTTAGCCCCTCTAGAGTTCTCATGCACAGACCCAGAGGCCGATCCGCAGGATTTCCGTGATGGGATGTACAAGACCCTTCGTGTAATGAAGGCTTCAAAAATGGAGGGAGTTGAGTTGGCTTCATATAGGTTGAGGGGAGCAGCGTATTCATGGTTCGAGATGTGGGAGGATTCCCGTAGGGAGGGGAGGCCTCCGGCCAGATGGGATGAGTTTGTAGATACATTTATGGACCATTTTTGCCCGCCGAGACAGTGGCAGCCCGTGCCACTGAATTTGAGGCCCTCAAGTAGGGCAGTATGAGTGTTTGGGAGTACCATATGCAGTTTGTGAGATTGTCCAAGTATGCTCCTCAGTTAGTGTCGACCATGGATGCTCGAGTTCGGCGATTCGTTCAGGGCCTTAGTCCTTTGGTGGTGAATGAGGTTGCCACAACGACCTTACACTCGGATATCAATTATGGGAAGATTGTGGGATTCGCTCAGGCCATAGAGGCTAGGAAGTTGAAGATACGGGCGGAAAGGGAGAGTATCAGCAGGGCCCGATCAGTGGGTCCCTCAGGGAGATCAGCTCAGAGGAGAGAGTCATCAAGGCCGTCCCAGTCATATGCTCAGTCTTCAGTGAGCGCACCACTACCGGTGCACAAATATTAGCAGGGCAGCCACATGACATCAGGTTGAGACAGTAGGAGACCCTATCAGTCCGGTCGTTCGGGAGGGAGATCTCAGCGGCAGGGGAGGGCTCCATGCCCCAAATGTGGGAGATTCCATACAGAGACTTGTTATTTATAAATCCCGGTGTGTTATAGATGCGGGGTGAGAGGTCATATCCAGCGGGACTGTCGTGCGCCCAATCAGGGCATGGGTATGGGATTTGCTCAATCATCCGGTTCTTCAGCTGCCACATCACCCATGCATTCTCCAGTCCCAGCAGGGCGTGGTGCAGTTAGGGGAGGAGCTCGTGGTAGCGGTGGACCCAGCCGATTTTATGCTTTGAGCGGTCGCCAGAGTGCAGAGGCTTCTCTAGATGTCGTTACAGGTATCTTGTCGGTTCAAGCAATTGATTGTTATGCTCTTATTGATCCGGGGTCCTCATTGACTTATGTCACCCCATTCATTGCTTCAAGTTTTGGGATAGAACCCGAACAGCTTTATGAGCCGTTCTCCGTATCGACTCCGGTTGGTGATTCTATCGCAGCCTCGCGAGTTTATAGGAATTGTGTTGTCACGGTATGTGGTCGTGTTACCACAGCCGATCTTATCAAGCTTGGAATGGTGGATTTTGATGTGATTATGGGTATGGACTAGCTTTACTCGTGCTTTGCTAAACTTGACTGCCGAACGAGAGTCATGAGACTCGAGTTCCCTAATGAGCCGGTTATCGAGTGGATGGGGAATGGTGTGGTACCGAAGGGTAGGTTTATTTCCTACCTTAAGGCTTCAAAGATGATTAAGAAGGGGTGTATCTACCATTTGGTCTGGGTGGCGGACACCACTTCAGAGGTGTCTACCCCCCGAGTCCGTGCCAGTCGTGAATGAGTTTCTTGAAGTGTTTCCGGACGAGCTTCCAGGAATTCCGCCAGATAGGGAGATTGATTTCGGGATTGATGTATTGCCAGATACGCAGCCAATATCTATTCCACCGTACAGAATGGCTCCAGCAGAGTTAAGGGAGTTAAAGGAGCAGCTGAAGGATTTGTTAGAAAAGGGGTTTATACGGCCGAGTGTGTCGCCGTGGGGTGCTCCGGTTCTCTTTGTCAGGAAGAAGGATGGGTCGCTCCGGATGTGTATTGATTATCGGCAGCTCAACAAGGTCACCATCAAGAATAAATATCCCTTGCCTCGGATAGATGATTTGTTCGACCAATTGCAAGGTGCAAGGTTCTTCTCCAAAATTGATCTACGGTCCGGGTATCACCAATTGAAGATTAGGAAGCAGGATATTCCCAAGACCTCTCTCAGAAATCGCTATGGTCACTTTGAAATCTTGGTCATGTCTTTTGGGCTAACCAACGCCCCGATAGTTTTTATGGATCTTATGAATCGGGTCTTCAAGCCATTTCTAGACTCCTTCGTGATTGTTTTCATTGACGACATCCTTGTTTATTCGCGGAGCCGGGAGGATCATGCCAGTCACCTCAGGGCAGTTTTGCAGACTCTTCATCAGCACCAGTTGTATGCTAAATTTTTGAAATGTGAGTTTTGGTTGGAGTCCGTTGCCTTTTTGGGTCATGTTGTTTCTAGTAAAGGGATTCAGGTAGACCCCCAGAAGATTTCAGCAGTGAAGGATTGGCCTAGACCCACGACCCCGACGGAGATTCGCATCTTCTTGGGTTTAGCAGGGTATTATCGGAGGTTTGTGGAGGGATTCTCTACCCTCGCCTCCCCATTGACTAAGTTGACGAAGAAAGCAATTAAGTTCCAATGGTCCGACGCTTGTGAGAAAAGTTTTCAGGAATTGAAGTCAAGGTTGACCTCGGCACCAATATTGACCTTGCCGGAAGGCTCGGAAGGATTTGTGGTTTATTGCGATGCCTCCAGGGTTTGTTTGGGGTGTGTGTTGATGCAACATGGGAAGGTTATAGCGTATGCTTTGAGGCAGCTTAAGAATCACGAGAAGAATTATCCGACGCATGATTTGGAGCTTGCAACAGTTGTGTTTGCTTTGAAAATATGGCGGCATTATCTTTATGGGGTCCATGTGGATGTGTTTTCAGACCACGAGTATCCGGTATTTGTTCAAGCAGAAGGAATTGAATTTAAGGCAGCGACGGTGGTTAGAATTGCTCTAGGACTATGATATGAATATTTTGTACCATCCAGGGAAGGCGAATGTGGTGGCCGACGCCCTCAGTCGGAAGTCTATGGGTAGTTTGGCTCATTTGGGAGCGGATCGAAGGCCCTTGGCTCGGGAGGTTTATCAATTGGCCAGTCTTGGGGTTTGCATTTCGGCCTCGGGAGAGGGGGATGTTAGGGTGTATAATGGGGCAGAATCATCACTTGTAGCGGAAGTCAAGGAAAAGCAGTTTATTGATCCAACATTGGCTCAGAGAAAGGAAGCAGTTTTGAATAACAAGACTTCGGCATTTTCACTCGGCGGCGAGGATGGTGTATTGCGATGTCAAGGTAGGCTATGTGTTCCGGATGTGGATAAGTTTCAGGAGAGGGTAATGGCGGAGGCTCATAATTCCAGGTATTCCGTGCACCCAGGTTCTACAAAAATGTATCACGATCTCAAGGAGATTTATTGGTGGAACGGCATGAAGAGGGGGTGTGGCGGACTTTGTATCTAAGTGTCCGAATTGTCAGCAAGTAAAAGCGGAGCATCAGCGGCCCGGTGGGTTAACTCAGCTTATGGAAATACCAATGTGGAAATGGGAAATGATCAACATGGATTTCGTGGTGGGGCTACCTCGCACTCAGCACAAATTCCACTCAATTTGGGTAATAATGGATCGACTAACCAAATCAGCTCACTTTTTGCCAGTCAAGTCCACCGATACTGCGGAGCAATATGCTAAGTTGTATATCAAGGAAATAGTAAGACTTCATGGCACTCCACTTTCTATTATCTCAGATCGTGGGGCGCAGTTCACAGCTAACTTTTGGATGAAATTTCAGCAAGGTTTGGGTACTCAGGTGAATCTCAGCACAGCTTTCCATCCTCAGACTGACGGTCAAGCAGAACGGACTATTCAAACGCTTGAAGATATGTTGCGGGCTTGTGTCTTGGATTTCAAAGGTAATTGGGATGATCACTTGCCGCTTATAGAGTTTTCTTACAATAACTGCTTTCATGCTAGCATTCAGTTGGCTCCATTTGAGGCATTTTACGGAAGGAGGTGTAGGTCTCCGATTGGGTGGTTTGAAGTGGGTGAAGTGGGATTGATAGGGCCAGATCTCGTGCACCAGGCTGTAGAGAAGGTTAAAGTCATTCAGGAAAGGATGAAAACTGCTCAGACTCGCCAGAAATCCTATGCGGACGTTCATCGAAGGGAATTGGAATTTCAAGTTGATGATTGGGTGTTCTTGAGGGTATCTCCTATGAAGGGAGTCATGCGATTCGGGAAAAAGGGGAAGTTGAGTCCTAGGTATGTCGGGCCGTATCGGATCGCTCAGAGGGTAGGGCAGGTTGCCTATAGGCTGGAATTGCCTCCTGAAATGTTGTTAGTGCACTCGGTGTTCCATGTGTCCATTTTGAAGAAAGTGGTTGAGGATCCATCCACCATTGTTCTAGTCGAGACTATCGAGGTTAATGAAGAGTTGTCTTATGAAGAGGTTCCGGTTGCCATTCTTGATAGGCAAGTCCGTAAATTGAGAAATAATGAAGTTGCTTCAGTTAAAGTATTATGGCGAAGTCAACAAGTTGAGGAAGCCACATGGGAAGCGGAAAAGGAAATGAAGGAAAAATATCCCCATCTGTTTGAGCAAGTCTAGTAGTAATCATGCAAACTCTTATCCCTAAACAAACTGATGTTGTGTTCAATCTTGTACAAAGACGCCCCATCTTTTCTTCCTAAATGCCTTACTATTGAAATCCCTCTAGTGGTGGAAGAATTGTATGTGTTGTGATTGTCTTAAGTCATGTGAACATCTCTTTGGTGAATGAAAGTCTTATAAAAACTCATGTGATAAGTAAACAACTAATGGTAGTGTAGATTGGTAATGAATTACTTATATTATGTAGTATGTTGAAGTGGTTAAATTATGTGGGACTCATTGAAGTGACTAATTTATGTGCAAAATATAACAAGTGATTGAATATGTGCAATTGTTGAGGTAATGAAATGTATACCAGCTGTAGGGATAGTTGTAATGGTGTAATGGTACTTGGAATTGTGTTTCGGGGGCTCTCTGACAGGTAGATATGTCTAAATTACAAAGAAAATTCTGGTAAATTTTTTCTAAGGGAGTTAGTGAAATTGGGAGTCTGCATATCATGTCTTCAAAACCAACTGATTTTTTTAAAAATCCTCATTCGAGGACGAATGATTTTAAGTGGGGGAGAATGTAAGGCCCCAGTGAAAAAAATGTGTGCTCAAAACCTAGTAGCTCGTAGGGTTAGGGTCCGGATATGTGTTGGGAATGTGGTCGGACCCACTATACTGATCTAAGTGTTTAAAAATCAAAGAACCAAGTTTTTTTTTTCCAGAAAAGTATTATTTTGCGGTCCAGGATGCGGTCGCAAATCAAGTACGCGGACCGCATTTCTGCCGCATAATGAGTCAGTGGTTTGGTTAAAATTAAGGTCAAAATGCGGTCCATTATGCGACCGCATAACTGATATGCGGACCGCATTTCCACCGCAAAGTGAGTCAGCGTGTCAGTCAAATTTGAGGTAAAAAATTCGGTGCATTATGCGACCACAAACCGTGTATGCGGACCGCATTTACGCCGCATACCCAAACAGTGGAATCAGGTTTTTGGAGCACTTTTTGCGGTTCCATTCTGCGGACCGCGTTTTGGATCTGCGATTGCAAAGTGCGACCGCAGACCTGACTCGGACTCCTAATTTTCTAAATTTTAAACCCGACCCCCTTTTTAATAAAATACCCCAACCTCTCTCATTTTTAACAAGTTTCTAAACAAAATAAGAGAGAGGAAGAGAGGGTTCTTGAGAAGAGGAAGGTCACCTTCTTCAAATTTGACTCTTCCAAACTATCCGGGCCGGGGAATTTCAAAGCGATTATCTTCATCCCATTTTTGCAGGTAAAATCCCTAACTCATTTTCATAAGTTTTCAGGTTTAATTAAAGGAGGGGGGGAAGTCTCATGCACTGATTCTTGATAATAGAGGTTGAAACATACACATGCCTTTTAAAACCTAAAATCTAGTAAGAGGAATAGGGTAGGAGTAAAGAATTATACAAAGGAGGGTTGACAATCTAAATGTGTTCGGGTTGTGATTGTGAACTTTGATTCTAAGAAATATGTGTTAATTTGTGCACTAGATTGACGTTGCTAGACTTTTTGGTGAAGTTAAAAGTAGAAATTAAAAGGGAATTCGGCTCTAGGTATGTATGGCTAACTTTGACCTTTGTAAAATCACCTTGTTTGGTGTTTGAGTGCTTGGTACGTGATTTCTACGTGGATTGTCTGTGAAATTCTTGTGATTGGTACGGTTGAGTGTTTGTGGTTATGTCTTTCGATAAGATGGTGTAAGTAATTGGCAATGAACCAGGTATGTGATTGTGAATCTGCTATGTGGTAAGAATTGTGAAACAAATGGTGGGAGGAAATAGTAATTGATGCAATATTAATAGCTGTGGTAATAACATGTATGGCTCGTCGTGGAAAATTATCGTTGTACATAGAATGCATATGAGTTGTTGAGTATGACGGAAATGGTATTGATGGTTATGGAGATTCCTTGTGAATTGTTGTTGTTATTCCTTGAGAATTGTTGTTGTTATTCCTTGAGAATTGTTGTTGTTGATTGTTGAGTTGTTGGTGAAAGGTGATTGTCCGGTGGGATCGGGTTGCACGCCGCAAGACAAAATGATAAATTGTGGGTTGGGGTGATAAGGGTGGCCGAGGTAATAAGGGTGGAAAGTGATCGAAATCACTACTGAAATGAAAATATGAGAAAGTTGTGAAATCATTGATGTGAGAAATGTTGATGGGGAAATGGAGAGATTGTAAATTTGTTTGGCTTGATTGTTTCCTTTCATGTGTATTTGATTGTTGATTTCATTACTACGTGTTACTTGTGTATGGTTTGAGTTTGCTTAGGGCAAAGTTTGTTCATACATACCAGTACAATTCAAATGTACTGACGTCCCTTTTGCCGGGGGCGCTACATTCGTTTTATGATTGTAGGTGGATCAGTAGCAGGTACTCCAGTTCACCGACCGTAGCTCCTCTTCATCTTCCTTCAGCTGTATTGGTGAGCCCCTTTCCTTCGGGGCCCTGCGTGGCTCATGCAGCTGTTTACTCCGGAGTCTTATTTTGGTTTTTTTTGTAAGGTATAGTCGGAGCCTTGTTCCCGACAAGTACTGTATTATCCTGTGTATCTTAGAGGCTCCGTAGACAGTAAATATGGGTTACGAACTTATCTAACATGTATTTTGGTATGTTGGGCAATGTGAGTTGTAAATTGCACTAAGTAACCATGTTGTTATTGTATATTTCGTGAAAAGGTATTTTAACTATAACGACTATTTCTTTTGACGAATGAGTAATGAAAACACGGGGTAACACGTGGGATAGGAGAGGCACCCAGGTCCGCTCGACTGGGGCTACCCGGTCGAGCGTCGGTCATGTCCCTCGGTTTTGGGGCGTGACACTATCCACTAGGAAACCTGCATAATCAGCATTAACGTATCCTACTAGATCAAAATTACTACCTTTAGGATACAAAATGTACAGATCAGTGGTTCCTTTTAGATATCTCAGTATCCTCTTGACAGCAGTCAAGCGAGACTCTTTTGGATTTGCCTGAAAACGAGCACAAAGTCCTACACTGAAAACAATGTCAGGTCTGCTAGCAGTGAGATACAAGAGTGAACCAATCATACCCCTATATAACTTTTGATCTACTGATGAACCAGGTTCATCAACATCTAATTTAGTGGCAGTTGCAATGGGTGTGTCTATTTCTTTAGATTCCTCCATTTTAAACTTTTTAATTAGCTGTTTTGTATACTTCTGCTAATGGATCATGGTTCCATTTGGACTTTGTTTGATCTGTAAGCCTAAGAAGAAATTAAGCTCACCCATCATGCTCATTTAAAACTCACTCCCCATTAATTTTGCAAAGTCCTTACTTAGCTTGTCAGTGGTGGTCCCAAAGATTATGTCATCAACATAAATTTGCACAACAAGGAGATCCTTACCCTTTTCCCTTAAGAATAAGGTACTATCTATTTTACCTCTCTTGTAACCATGCTCCAGCAAAAATTTTGACAGTCGTTCATACCATGCTCTTGGGGCCTGCTTGAGTCCATAGGGAGCTTTGTCCAGCTTGTACACATGCTCAGGACATTCCTTACTCTCAAACCCTGGAGGTTGTTTCACAAACACTTCTTCTTTTAGGTAGCCATTTAGGAAGGCACTTTTGACATCCATCTGATGAAGAGTAAATTCCATATGTGCTGCAAAGGCTATGAGAAGTCTGATTGCCTCTAGTCTTGCAACTGGAGCAAAAATCTCATCATAGTCTATGCTTGGCTGTAACCTTGGACTACCAATCTTGCCTTGTTCCTTGTAACTGTTCCATCTTCATCAAGTTTTTTCCTGAAGACCCATTTTGTACCAATGATTGATCTGTCCTTGGGTCTTGGTACTAGGTGCCAAACTTGACTCCTTTCAAACTGGTTAAGCTCATCCTTCATTACATTCACCCAATCTGCATCCTGCAAAGCCTCAATAACATTTTTAGGTTCAATGATAGATAGAAAAGCATCAAAAGCACACAAATTCTTTAATTGTGATCTGGTTTTAACTCCAGATGTTGGATCAGTGAGAATGTTCTCAATGGGATGAGAACTTTGATACTTGTGAGGTTTCACAACCAACTGGCTTCTGCTAGATGTTTCTACCATTTGCTGAGGAACAGGATCATGAACAGGTTCCTTAAAGGAATTTATTTCAATTCCACTTTGATTTCTTTCCCCTGTCAGGTTGCCCTGTATGGAAGAACCTGTTCCATCACCTGTTCCTTCTGTTGGTGCCACTTTGACCTGAGTTGAAACTTCAGTCAAGTCTATAACCAATCCAATGGCTTCATCTTCATGTTCCTGTCTCTCAGAAAAAATATTAGTTTCATCAAATACTACATGCACACTTTCTTCTACACACAAAGTTCTTTTATTAAACACTTCATTTGCTTTGCTATGTGAAGAATATCCCAAGAATACTCCATCATTACTTCTGGGATCAAACTTTCCTAGGGAGTCTTTTCCATTATTGTGCACATATCACTTGCAACCAAATGCCCTAAGATGGATTATGTTTGGTTTTCTCTCTTTAAGTAACTCATAGGGAGTCTTCTCTACCAGAGGTCTGGTCATGCATCTATTTATTATGTAATATGCAGTGTTTATAGCCTCTGCCCAAAAGCTGTGAGGCAATTTACTAGAAAGTAGCATGATTCTAGCCATATCCTCAAGAGTTCTATTCTTTCTTTTAAGTACTCCATTTTGTTGAGGGGTCCTAGGGGTAGAGAAATTATGATCTATACCATTTTCATCACAGAACTCAGCAAACTTGGAATTTTCAAATTCAGTTCCATGATCAGACCTAATGGAGGCAAGTTGATTTCCTAATTGTTTCTGAGTTTTTCTAATAAATGTAGAAAACATGTCAAATGCTTCATCTTTGGAGGTTAGAAATAGAACCCAGGTAAATCTAAAAAAATAATCAACTAGCACCATTACATATCTCTTTCCACCTCTGCTCATGGTTCTCATTGGACCACATAGATCCATATAGACCAGTTCCAACGACTTGGTTGTACTTACCATTTTCTTGCTTTTGAAGGATGATCTTACCTGCTTCCCCCTTGCACATGCCTCACAAACTTTGTCTTCCTTGAACTTGATATTAGGAAGCCCTATCAACAAGTCCTTAGAGACTAATTTGTTAAGCTGATTTAGACTAGCATTACCAAGTCCTTTGTGCCACAGGAGGGGATCATTAACCAACACACTCAAACAAGTGAGTTCATTTTCTGAAAGAGTGGACAAATCTACAATGTAAATATTGTTAACTCTTTTTCCCTGCAAAACAATCTTGTCAGTGGTAAGGTTAATCACAAAACATTTGGTGGAGGTAAAAGCAACAAGGTTACCTCTGTCACACAATTGTGACACACTTATTAGGCTATATTTCAAGCCATTTATCAGGTAGACATTCTCTATGGAATGAGAATCTGCTTTGCCTACCTTTCCAATCCCAATGATCTCACCTTTCTTTCCATTACCAAAGGAGACATTACCTCCTTTTAAGTCCTCAAGTGAAAGGAACCGGTCCTTGTCCCCAGTCATATGCTTTGAGCAGCTACTATCCATATACCATATTTGGCTCCTCCCTTTCACTTGGACCTGCAAAAGGAAATCAGGGGTTAGTCTTAGGAACCCAAACTAGTTTGGGTCCCTTTCTATAAGCAAAAGGGTGAATCAAATTCCTTCTTGCCCATCCAGGCAGCTTACTTTTTTCTTGAACAAAGGCTTTGTTCTTTTGACTGGCCTTTACTTTTGCATTACATTCACTTTTGTATTGACCAGTCTTGCCACAGTGTGTGCATATTTTGTTTTCAGGAAGTGTGAGGTACTTGCTTTTAGGGTCCCATTTTGGTGCTTGAGTCCCATAGCCAAGTCCTCTCTTGTTGCTACTGTGATGCTCTTGCAACCAAGAGAGTGCATTAGAAGCCTTGTTCCACTTACAAGTTCTGTCTAGTTCATGTTTCACCTTTCCTATATCTTCATTTAAAACTTTGATGAATTCATCTTTCTTATAAATTTCATCTTTCATTTTTCCCAAATTTTCTTGTAGAGTGAGGTATGTGTGATCAGCTTTCTTCTTTCCTATTCCTAGTTTCAGTTTTAAGTTATCAGACCTAAGTTCTAGGACACCATTGTCAAGTTCAAGAACCTAGTTCTTCGTCTCAGCATTTTTGCTATCACTCTCATTTGCCCTAGACTCTATTCTTTTGCATTTTGCTTTTAGGATCACACATTCCCTAGACAGAACTTCCTTCTCATTGTTAATTATCTCAGACTCATCAATGAAGTCTAATAATAGCTCAGTCAACCTTTCTTTAGACAAGAATTTAATCTTGTCTTTGAGATGAAGAATACTTACCTCTTGTTCATCATCTGATTCTCCGATGGCCATCAGTGCTTGCTCTTCTTCAGCTTCATCTTCTGAGTCTTCATCTGAGGTTTCTCCCCAAGTAGCGACCATAGCCTTGGTTGAACCTTTGTTTCTTTTTGGTTGAACTTGTTCCTTGTTCCTGTTCCTTCGTTCAGCTGTTTCATTCTTCCACTCAATTTCCCATTGAGGGCAGTTCTTGATCATGTGATCAGTCTTACCACACTTGTAACAACCCTCATTGGTCTGTTTCTCAGGAGCTCTTATCTTGTTGAAGGTTGTACCTCTTGAAGAACCCTTTCCTCTCATCAGATACTTTTTGAAATCTCTAGTGATCATAACCATCTCATCATCTTCCAGATCTGAACCTTCAGCAATTTTGAGAGCTAATCTTCTCTCCTTCTTGGGGGTATCCATCTTCATGGTTTGCCTTCTCATTTCATAAGCAGTCAGATTTCCAATCAGCTCATCCAGTCTGAGAGTAACATTATTCTTTGATTCCTGAAATAGCAGTGATTTTGCTTTCCCATGTGACTGGCAGAACCGTTGTCAAGATTTTCTCAACCTTGTCTTCTTCAAGAATAACCCTTCCAAGAGACTTAAGTTCATTTGTCAGTGTAGTGAACCTAGTATACATCTCCTGGATAGTTTTTCCTTCCTTTATAGTAAAATTCTCATATTGAGAATACAACAGTGTTCCTCTTGATCTTTTCACTTGAGGTGTTCCTTCATGGCCACTTGCAAAGTTTCCCATATCTCCTTTGCAGTAGTACAGCTTTGGATCCTACTGTACTCATCTGGACCTAGTCCACTCACAAGACATTTCTTGGCCTTAGCATTTTTCTCCCAGTTCCTCAGGTCTTCAGTAGTGCAGTCAGCCCTTGTCTTTGGCACATCAGCTCCTTCAGCATTCTTCTTTGTGTTGCTAGGGGACCATCAGTGACTATGTCCCAGAGTTCATAGTCTTCCCCTATGATGTGATCTCTCATCCTGTTCTTCCACCAAGAATAGTATTGACCATTAAAAAGTGGAGGCCTAGCAGTGGATTGTCTTTCCCAGTTCCCAGGTGGTGCACTCATGTTGATCTTCTCCTAAGGTGTTAGCCTCTTCAAGGATAACCCGCTCTGATACCAATTGATGTTCTAAACGTCAATACCACACAAGAGGGGGGTGATTTGTGTGGTACCCAATTTTCGCACTAGAAGAACCTGGTTCTTCTAGGTGTACTTACTACTACTGTTTGCGGAATTAAGAGTGCATAAAATGAAGAACACAGAGATTTTACGTGGAAAACACCTGGCTCAAAAGGTGAAAAACCCACGACCTACTACTCAGTAGGATTTTCCCAAACTTCCACTAAAATTATTGAGCCAAAATAGCATTTACAAAACTCTTGTAAACCTAAGGATTAAACTCTAATCCCTGTGTGGCACACAGCCTCAACTGTTGCGACACCTTCAAGTTATCCTATAACTTGAATACTCAAAGTACCTATTACAATTTCTTCTACAAAAGCTGGAAATGTACAACTTTAAACCATCTACTACAATTGAACTAGAATAAGAATAAACACAATGGAATTGGTTCTTCAATCTTGTCCAAGTAGCTTCAGGAATGCACACTTGAATCTCACATAAATTGCTTTCAAAATTGCCTCGCTCTTTTGCTCTCAATTTGTT
>NW_017670397.1:501434-583313 GCF_001879085.1 Nicotiana attenuata
GTAAGTAATCCCCATTCATCCTTAGTTTAAATACATGTATATTAGGTAGATTAAACACTAAAAATTAGATAAAATCAAAGAGTTAGAGCTAGACCTAGGGTTTCAATAAAACTAAGATTTAATCATGTAATTTGCTATGTAATGAGCTAGAAATGATATATTATTGATCCTTAGGTTGTAGAGAACAATTTCCTTTGAAAAATATCGGAATTCGGGCACGTGGGCCCGGGGTCGCAATTTAAGAAACTCGTGGAAAAGGTTGGGAAATTACTTAAATAGTTAGAATTCGACCTTGTAAGCCTTTATTGACTAGTTCTTACTTATTTTAACTAGTTTGCGATCGTTCGGCTCCGAATTAAGGGCTTGGGCTTGTTCTTGATATTGGAAGTGCGCTTTGGAACGAGGTGAGTCTCCTTTCTAACCTTGTAAGAGGGAATTGTCCCCATAGGTATAATAATTGAATTATTTGTCGTTGTATTCGGGGGCTACGTACGTACTAGGTGACGAGAGTCCGTGCGTAGCGACTATTATGCTAAGTTCGGGTAGCTTAGGACCCATGAGCATGCTTTACGTGATATTCTAGTATCGTTGATTATCTGGGATTTAATGAACTCTTGTGATTAAGAAGAATAAAATTAGAAAACGACCCTTAACCTATTTGGTTCTTAAAAGGAAATAATTGGCATTTCTATGCACGGTCACCCTCATATGTGTAGTGATTGTTGTTANTGGAAGAGTTTGAGTAAAAATATGCCCATTTGCTTCTTTAAGATTTTCTTAAAAAGATCAAGTTTGACTTCGGTCAACATTTTGGAAAAACGGACCCGGATTCGTAATTTGGCAATTTCTGAGGGTTTGTGGGAAAATATGGAACCTAGGCGTATGTCCGGAATCGAATTCCGAGGTCCCTAGCCCGAGTAATGAATTTTTATCTAAAATTATTTAATTGAAGTTTTAAGGAATTAAAGAAACTAAGTAATCATTGATTGCCTAGGTATCGGGCTCGGATTTTGGTTCCGAAGCTTGGTACAGGTCCGTAATGTTGTTTAAGACTTGCCCGTAAAATTTGGTGTCAATCCGAGTAGTTTAAGGACGTTTTGACCCGTTAAAGGAGAATTAAGAACTTTAAGATTCAATAGTTTGATTCATTTGGTTTTAGGGGGTGATTCCAAGATTTAGCGTTGTTTTGGGAGTTCCGAGGGTTCGAGTAGGTCCGCCTCATGATTTCAGACTTGTCGGTATGTTCGGGCGGGGCTCGGGAGCCCCGAGCGTCAAACGAGCGAGGTTCGAGCGAAGTAGAAAATTTAAGAAAAACAACCTTCAGTTGCTGCTTCTGTCATAACCGCATCTGCGGTTCTTGGATCGCAGAAGCGGTACCGCAGATGCGGTCAGCACATCGCAAAAGCGAAAAGGGCCAGACCAAGGGGAAACCGCAGAAGCAACCCAGAGACCGTAAAAGCGGTCCCGCTTAAGTGGCCCCCAGACCGCAGAAGCGGTCCAGCTCCGTAGGCCACCGCAGAAGCGGCTCGACATCCGCATAAGCGGGCACCTGACCGCAGAAGCGGTCCAGGCTTCTTGGGCCATTTCCGCAAAAGCGGACCTTTTTCCACAGAGGCGGTATCCGCAGAAGCGGTCATGGTACCGCAGAAGCGGAAATCGCTGGGGGGCAGAGAGTTCATTTAATCCGAACTCAAAGTCATTTATTCCATACACAACTTCACACTTGGGCGATTTTGGTGCTTCCAAAGAGAGGGTTTCAACATAGCATTGTAAGGTAAGTAATCCCCATTCATCCTTAGTTTAAATACATGTATATTAGGTAGATTAAACACTAAAAATTAGATAAAAATCAAAGAGTTAGAGCTAGACCTAGGGTTTCAATAAAACTAAGATTTAATCATGTAATTTGCTATGTAATGAGCTAGAAATGATATATTATTGATCCTTAGGTTGTAGAGAACAATTTCCTTTGAAAAATATCGGAATTCGGGCACGTGGGCCCGGGGTCGCAATTTAAGAAACTCGTGGAAAAGGTTGGGAAATTACTTAAATAGTTAGAATTCGACCTTGTAAGCCTTTATTGACTAGTTCTTACTTATTTTAACTAGTTTGCGATCGTTCGGCTCCGAATTAAGGGCTTGGGCTTGTTCTTGATATTGGAAGTGCGCTTTGGAACGAGGTGAGTCTCCTTTCTAACCTTGTAAGAGGGAATTGTCCCCATAGGTATAATAATTGAATTATTTGTCGTTGTATTCGGGGGCTACGTACGTACTAGGTGACGAGAGTCCGTGCGTAGCGACTATTATGCTAAGTTCGGGTAGCTTAGGACCCATGAGCATGCTTTACGTGATATTCTAGTATAGTTGATTATCTGGGATTTAATGAACTCTTGTGATTAAGAAGAATGAAATTAGAAAACGACCCTTAACCTATTTGGTTCTTAAAAGGAAATAATTGGCATTTCTATGCACGGTCACCCTCATATGTGTAGTGATTGTTGTTATTGCGTGGCAATGAGTTTATTTCCATTTGACCGCGTCGCACGGTTGATTCGCGAGCGGGGTAATAGATGCATCTATGGTTCGAGCCGTTCGACCCTCGACAGTGCACAATTTACTATTTTTATGCTGGATCGGGTCGTACGTTCCTCGGTGATTATATGCGCATGACTTATGTGACCCTTTTTATGTGGGTTAGGCCTCATATTTGCTTTCATGTATAGATGGGCACTCGTAATGACAACTTAAAGGAAGAATTGATGTTTTGTACTTGCTAATTCCTATAAACTGAGTTATTACTCCTTATTATAAATTCTTCTCATTTTACTTGACCTTAGTATGTATCGAGTCGACCTCTCGTCTCTACTTCTTCGAGATTAGACGGGATACTTACTGGGTACATATTGTTTATGTACTCATGCTACGCTTTTGTACTTAACTGTACAGGGTCTGAGGCAGGTGGATCTGGTTACCACTCTGGTGCGCATTCGTGAGCGGATTTGGGACTTCTACGGTGAGCTGCTTTCCCTCCATGTCGATCCGCAGCCAAAGAAGTCTTTCTTTTGTATTATTATTTTCTGTCTATTTGGATCCAGACAGTAGGGTAGTGTGATATTCTTTTGGATGTATATTCTACTAGTTGCCCGTAGCTTGTGACACAGGTTCTGGCACACACTTTGGTAGACGATTATTTTGGGGTTGTGTAATTTTATTATTACAGTATTCAGCTCTTCTCGTTTTAAATTCCAAATTGAGTGTTTATTTCACTTATTCTAATTAAAAGCAACATAAGTATTTTAGAAGTGTTTCCGCAATTGGCTTGCCTAACAAGGGTGTCAGGCGCCCTCATGACCTGTTGTGAAAATGGGTCGTGACATCAGCCGACCAAAAAGTTAAGAAAATATAACTTTCAAGTGCAAAATTAAGTTGTCTAAAGGGACATCATCAGAACACATTGGCTGCGATAAATAGACGAACTAGAACTTAATTGACTCCATTTATCTATTTTAGTTTGTCTAAGTTGTTTTCAATTTAACACTATAAATTGACCAATTATATTATCTATTAAATCAATTAGCAGAAAATATCAAAAATTAATTCAGCACTTGGTAGAGCCATAAAGAAGCTCAAAAAATAAAAACAAATGTATATCACAGAGATGATGTACAAATAGAGAAGGAATGACGAACAGAATAAATGAAGTAACATCTTAAAAATAAATCAAATAAATCCTAATGTTTTCCGCTTATGATATCTTTCTTAATGTATAGCTCAAAAGAATCTTCGCTGATTTCACTATCTAAAATATTATTGGGCGAAGATGTATGAAACATATGAGATTGTGTCGAAAAATATGAGAAAAAATAACAGACATACCACAAAACATCTCATTTCAGCATTTTGAGAGGAACACCAAACATGCAATCACCAAAAAGTTCAGAATTAAAAAAAAAAACTTACCCAACGAAAGAGATCGTCAACACCGAGAGGGGCTTTACACGATGATATTGTTGGAAAAATTACTTTCTACTCCTGTAGATTTCAAACGGTTTAAAGAAATCAGAGGTAAAATTGATGAAATAGTCACTCTCGCTAACTGTATTTAACACCCAAAAGGATTTGGGGTTTGAGAACATTACCTGATTTGAATACAATCTTAGAATACAAATGGTGTTAGGGCGTTTGGGTTTCATAAATTAGGTTCACATCTTGTGATTAAACAAAAGTGAAAGATTAAAATTTGAGAAACTTGAAGAAGTAATGGAGCTTTAGCAGAGACAGATCGAGAAGAGGGAAGAAGAAAATGGAGCTTCGGTCTTCTTTTGTATAGAGCTTTTTTAGGACTTAGTATTTTTAGGGTCTTTTATTTAGTTTTTTATTTTTAAATGTCAGATATTTACACAATTAGAGGCGACCCGGTCGCCCCAAAACACCTTCAGAGGCGACTCTCTATTAGTTGCTACTAAACATTTGGAGTCAAATTTTTGGTCATAGCGGGAACCAATAATTCAGGATTTAGTGGCACATAGGCGACCCGAAAAAATCGACCCTAAAAGTTTATATTTTATACCGACATAATAAGTCGCCACAATAAATATACCATTTGTAGCAATAAATATAGTCGCTACTAAATATCGCTACTAAAAGACAGATTTCTTGTAATGCTCGCTATATGCCATGAATGTATTCATAAGTTTTTTTAATTAATATAATTTATGTATTCATATGTATTATATAATTTCTCTGAAGATTGCTATGTTTTTGGGGTATTTTTCAGTTGAGAATCTTTTTTATAACTGAAAATACAAATTTTGTGTGTTATAATTGAGTTTGTTGAGTTATATTATGAGTCTATTATGTTAATTGATTCACTTTCCGTTTTAAAAACGGTGTAATCTCCTATTTTACACCGTGAATACAGTCGAATACAATAATCTGTCCAGCTGTAATCCCATGTTTCACTCCATGAATACAGTCGAATACACTCGAATGCAACAACTGATTAGCTGGACTTCCCTGATTCACGCCTATTTTTGCTACTGTATTCATGAATACAATAACTTAAATACATCAGATACATCTTATAACCACATAAAAGGTATCTATAATCCGTAATATAGCAAATGGTATCTATAGATGGCTAATTACTACCGAAAGATAGTGCTTTATGAAAATTTCCCTTAAATGATGATTTGATTAAGAGATCCACGATTTATTCTTATAGATACACTTGCAGGCTAACTCTACTTTGAGCATGTTTGGCCAAGCTTGTTAAAAAGGTACTACTTGTTAAAAAATTTAAGGTGTTTGGTCAAAATAAAAAAGTACTTTGAGCAGCAAAAGCAATTTTTCTATTTTTGAGGAGAAGCTATATATTCTAGCTTCTTCCAAGAAGTAGAAGCAGAAGCAGAAAATTAATTTATTCAAGACAAAAATAAACTTACAAGAAATTTATATTTTTTAAATTATCCTCATTTTAAATATTTTTCTTTTCCTTTTCCTTTTCCTTTTCCTTTTTATTTCTACTACAAATTTCTTCTCTTTTTTATTTTAATCATATTTTTTATTTTATATTGAATGATGCATTTTGACATATTTAAATTATCATGTGAACAATAAGTAATTCAAATATTTAATGTTATTGCTTTGGAATAACTATATTTTATATTGATTGAAATTGTTAATTTATATTTTTACTTTGCATTTTATATTTTAAGTGAATTCTTTTATAATAAATGTTTAAATTTATTTTTCTTTTACTAATCGCAAATTGAACATTTACTGTCCTTTTTCATAATATGATACTTAAAAATGTTTTTTTAAAAGATTGGCTAAACAAAATGAGTTTGCAGAAAGCACTACTCAAACTAATTGACCAAACAAACTGTTATTTTGCAAAAGTATTAAAAAAGCACTTTTGAACAAAAATACTTTTTAAAATAAGTATTTTTTTGGCAGCTTGGCCAAACGGGCTCTTAATATTATTTTGTTGTGTAACAAAATGGTAATTTGGCTACTGTATGGGTCGAAATCTGCTAGATAGTTTTCGAAATAAAATTACCATGAAGGAAGAATTCTCAAGTCGTCATTAGTCGAGGTGGGCCATGAAGTAGAAATACTCGTAGTCATGGTCAAGATGTCGATAATGGCCGAGGTCGAACATTGCCGATGAAGTTGTAACGGCTAGTTTCAAAATAAGATATAAATGGAATATTCTAGAGAATATTCTCTGCATTTTGTACTACTAGGGTTTGTAAGAAATATATATATATATATATATATATATATATATATATATATATAGAGAGAGAGAGAGAGAGAGAGAGAGAGAGAGAGAGAGAAAGATGGGCCAATGATGTGAGACGTGTGAGATTCATCTGTAAGACAAACTTTTGACAAAATATTCTCTTTTTTACTAAGATACAAGAAGGACCTTTTCATTAAGATTCTCTATTTCCCACTTTTCATCAGATCTGAGGACATGACTAGCGATAGGAAGGTGTGGAGGTCGAGGATTAAGGTGAGTTTTTTATAGGTTCACCAGTAGTACTAGTAATATTCTGGGTTGAAAGTTACTTCCTTCTAGTTTGTTATTGTGCCTGGTACTTTGCAACCACGTCCTTTGCTTTTGTAAATTGCTATTGGGATTGTTGCTCTCTGATTGTTACTGTTTGATGCTACTTTTTCTTCCCTTTCATTGGATATTGTTGCCCCTGATGGTTACTATTTGATGCTACTTTTTCTCCTATTTGCTTATCGCCTTTCTCCCCCTCCCCCCATCTTTCCTCCTCTTCTTCTCCCCTACTCTTGAGCCGAGGGTCTTTCGGAAACAACCTCTCTACCTCTCCAGGTAGGGATAAGGTTTGCATACTCATTACCCTCCCCAGACTCCACCCGTAGGATTATACTGGGCATGTTGTTGTTGCTGTTGTTTGTTTCCATCAGATCCGAGAATGATTTGAAC
Source organism: Nicotiana attenuata (assembly GCF_001879085.1). Lineage (NCBI taxonomy): Eukaryota > Viridiplantae > Streptophyta > Magnoliopsida > Solanales > Solanaceae > Nicotiana > Nicotiana attenuata. The sequence goes on from NW_017670397.1 coordinate 508,398, forward strand.
ATTCAAGGAATTATCTGTCACTCATCATTGTGAGAAGAAATAACCATCTAGTTTATCCTTTATTGGGTGAATCACTCCTTCTATTTCCTTAAATGTCATTTATTGTTATTCATTGCTATTAAATGCTCTATTGTCGCTCATATTACTTGGAATGATTATTGCACACCATTATTATGCCTCTACCAGATCTGTCCAAAGTTAATCACGCTTCTGGAACTCGCATCTAGAAATATTATTGTTAACTAGGTTTAACCTCTTTATCACACAAATTTTATTATTTGAATCAAGGATTATACTTTTTGGTCAAACACTTTGGCGCCGTCTGTGGGGATTTTCTAGTTAAATTTTTAGTTTCTTCTAGGTCTACAGTTAACACGGGTCACTAACGTAAAAGAAAAAGCAAGAACAAGATCTCCTTTACTTGTGTGCATGAATCCCAATATGGCAGGTAACAGAGAAGAAAGGACAAGGATAATAAGTGACCTCCGAACCAACCTCATGAACGTCATCAATGAAAGCTCTGAAATGGCAGACGAAGACGCAACGCCCAATTCCTCCCCTAGACGAGATGGGTCACCTCCTCCTCACTATAGCATCACGAAATCTCTTGGTAAGGGGGCCTCCACATTTGTGGCGGAGGAGACGCCCCCAACTGTAAAAAAGCTCCTTGAGGCACGGCTAACTAACACACTAACCAGCATCCTCCATAAGCCCGCTCGGGACACGGCTACAGAAAATGCAAGGGCTTGTGTTACACAACCAACAGACGAGCAGCACAACCAACTCCCTCCTCCAACGACATGTATTACTCAAAATGTCATTAATAGTGCATGTGACGACACTCTCGCAACCGTTCTGAAAAAGGATAGAGGAATTGGAGAATGAGAACAAAGCACTCTGGGATCAAATGAAAGAACATCAAGAAAGGGTTGATAAAATACTGGTGCCCCCAAGCTCTTGCCGAAGAGAGATGCTGGCCGGTTCGTCGAGCAGCCGTATAATGATGACGCCGCCATACATGCCATACCAAAAACCTTTAAAAATACCGGCCTACCTCAGGATATATGACGGCAAAACCGACCATGAAGATCATGTGACTCACTACGTCACCGCCGTGAAAGGCAATGACCTCGCCAAAGAACAATTGTCTTCCATTTTGTTTAAAAAATTCGGTGAAACCCTCACGGGAGGAGCGTTAACATGGTATTCACAGCTACCTGCGCGTTCCACAGTGAGTCTCCAACTTGGTCATGGTAAAACACAAGAATGGAAAATGGCGGATGTGCGTGGATTTCACAGATTTGAACAAAGCATGCCCCCAAGGATTCGTTCCCATTACCCCATATCGACCAACTCATTGATGCGACAGCCAGGCATGAACTACTGAGCTTCTTGGACGCTTATTCAGGTTATAATCAAATCCTCATGGAGGAAGAGGATCAGGAAAAAACCACATTCATCACCCATCAAGGGACGTACTGCTATAGGGTTATGCCCTTCGGGCTAAAGAACGTGGGGGCGACTTATCAAAGGCTAGTGATGAGGATGTTTAAGGACTAGCTCAGCAAAACAATGGAAATCTAGATAGACGACATGCTGGTCAAGTCAAAAAGGAAATAAGACCACATCGACCCTCTGAGAGAAACTTTTGATATACTCAGACGATACGGAATGAAGTTGAACCCCGAAAAGTGTGCATTTGGCGTGGCCTCAGGAAAGTTTCTAGGTTTCCTGGTATCACAAAGAGGGATCGAAGTCATCCTGACCAAATCAAAGCCATCGAGGGGATACAGAAACACTTAACCACTAAGAAGCAGGTTCAAAGTTTGACTGGACGAATCGCCGCCCTATCAAGGTTCATTTCACGATCGTAGGATAGATGTTACAAATTCTTTGTCGTACTTAAGAAGGTAACGGCCTCCAATGGACTTCTGAGTGCGTCCAAACCCTGAAGGAATTAAAAGCATACTTGTCATCGCCACCATTGCTTTCAAAACCAGAGCTAGGGGAACGTCTCCTCATTTACCTTGTTGTATCCAAAGTAGCTGTGAGCGCAATCCTGATTTGAGAAAACAAAGGTACGCAATCCCCCATCTATTATATTATCAAAACATTAGTTGATGCCGAGACGAGGTATCCTCACCTCGAAAAACTGGCCCTAGACTTAATCGTAGATTCACGAAAGCTTAGACCGTATCTCCAATGTCATCCCATCTCGGTCGTCACGACTTTCCCCCTGAGAAGCATTTTGCATAAACTCGAGCTATTGAGAAATGGCTGGCCAAATGGGCCATCAAGCTGAGCGAGCACAATATCACGTACCAACCACGAACAACGATAAAGTCGCAGGTGCTCACTGACTTCATTGCCGACTTCAGCGCAAAAGTAATGCCCAAAGTTGAAAGAGAAACCGCTCAAAATTCCTCCCAAGCACGAGACCTCTGGGTCCTACACACCGACGGCGCATCTAACGCGTCGGGGTTCGGATTGGGACTCGTACTTGAATTCCCAACATGCAAAGTAATTCGCTAGTCCATAAGGTGCCTAGATATGACTAACAACGAAGCCGAGTATGAGGCCGTAATTGTAGGTTTGAGACTAGCACTCAAGTACGGGGAAAAACGGTAAAAACTACGATGTGACCCAACTCGTAGTCAACCAAGTTACAGGGACTTAGCAAATCAAAGAGCAAAGATTGCAAAAATATCAGACTGAAATCTGCAAGCTGCTGCCCGAGTTTGACGAATGTCAATTCGACCAAATTCCCCGAGCACAGAACACTGAGGAGGACGACCTTGCTAAACTAGCCACAACCTCCAAAAGCATCGCAACCGGAGACAAAAATGTAGTCCACCTCCTTAACTCATCGCTTGATCAAGTCGAGGTAAGAACCGTAAGCTTAACTTGGGACTGGCGCAATCGTATTATAACGTATTTGCAGGACAGAACACTCCTAAATGATAAAAAAGAAGCCAAAAAACTGAGAATGCATGTGGCCAAGTACAGTGTCATCCACAACGACCTGTATAAGAGAACTTACAGCGGCCCTTTAGAAAAATTCTCTGGTCCGAACCGGACGCGGCACATCATTGAAGAGGACCACGAGGGCCATTGTGGAGCTCACTCTAGCAATCGGGCTCTGGTCAGATGCCTCATACGGGTAGGATATTACTGGCCCACCATGAAAAGGGAGGCCGCAGACTTCGTAGAAAAATGCGAGCAATGCCAAAAGTACGCTCCAATGAATCACCAAGCAGGCGAACACCTCCACTCGGTCACCTAACCTTGGCCATTCATCAAATGGGCAATGTACATTGTGGGCCCCGTCCCAGCAGGGTGAGGTGACGTACGATTCCTTTTGGTTTTAACTGACTATTTCTCTAAATGGGTGGAAGTAGGAGCACTCGCCCAAATACGTGAATAGGAAGTGATCGTCTTTATATGGAAAAACACCATATGCCGGTTCGTCCTCCCTAAAGAGATCATCTGCGACAACGGACCCTAGTTCACGGGAAAGAAATCGCCAAGTTTTTTGAGAAATGGTATATCAAAAGAATACTCTCGATGCCATACCACCCCGCGGGCAACGGGAAAGCAGAGTCTTCCGACAAGTTGATACTGAACACCATGAAGAAAAAGCTTGAAGACGCCAAGGAACTGTGGCCGAAAATATTACCAGAAGTGTTGTGGGCCTATCGAATAACACTAAAAACGAGCACAGGAGAGACAGCTTACTATTTGGTCTATGGGACCGATAGCAGTAATACCAGTTGAGTTTGTAGAACGCATCCTAAGGTACTCCCATGAAAGCGGTACAAGCGACGACGAAAGCAGAAGGCAGGAGCTCGACGAAGAGACATGGCCTATATAAGAATGATCGCCCAAAAACAGCAAGCAGAACACTACTATTTCAAGAAAGCAAGGGTCAGGCCGCTCAAAGTTGGGGACTATGTGCTTAATGCTAAAACACAAGAAAGCAAAGACTCACGGGAATGCAAGCTAGGAACAAATTGGGACGGTCCGTACAAAATCACGGCAAAAGCGAACAAAGGGTCATTCCAACTAGAAACAATGGAAGAAAAGCTACTACTAAACAACTGGAATATTACCCACCTCAAGTACTTCAACTTTTAAGAGACAAAGCGTCCCCCAAGTCGTACTCTTTTTTCCCTCACTTGAGTTTTGTCCCAATTGTGTTTTCACAAGGAGGTTTTTAATGAGGCGGCGAAGGAAACACTTTAAGTCGAAGTACGCAAAGACGGGATCGGGACGGCTAGTCCATTGCTCGACCACTCAAGCACTCTCCAGGTCAACCAACGAAGGGACTAGATAGACTGGGACTGGAACGCTCGCCAACGCCCGAAAACTTGTAAATTTCTCCAAGTGTATGACCAAAGCAACAATGCTTGAAGTTTATTGTTATTTCCCCAAGTGTACGACCAAGGAAACAATACTTAAAGTTTATGGTTTCGGCAAACTTCGCACTTATAGGCATATCTTTCTAAATTTAGGTTACGTTCGACCTTGTTCGGACTAACACCTATCAGCTCTCGACCGTAGTCAAATTTAGGTTACGTTCGATCTTGTTCAAACCAACACCTACTGGCCATCGACCATAATCGAATTTAGGTTATGTTGGACCTTGTTCAAACCAACACATACTGGCCATCGGCCGTAATCGAATTCAGGTTACGTTCGACCTTGTTCGAACCAACAACTACCGACCCTCGATTGTAACCAAATTTAGGTTATGTTCGACCTTGTTTGAACCAACAACTACCGCCCTCGGCTATAACCGAATTTAGGTTACGTTCGACCTTGTTTGAACTATAACCTACTGGCCTTTGGCCGTAATCAAGTTTAGACTATGTTCGACCTTGTTCGAACCAACACCTACCGGCCCTCGACCGTAATCAAATTTAGGTTGCATTCAACCTCGTTCGAACCAACACTTACCGGCCCTTGGCCATAATCGAATTTAGGTTACATTCGACCTTGTTCGAACCAACACCTACTGGCCCTCAGCCGTAATCAAATTTAGGTTACATTCGACCTTGTTTGAACTAACACCCACCAGCCCTCGACCGTAATCAAACTCAAGCTCAAACACGCAAGTTCAGGAAAACCAACCATAGAAAAAGAGAGATGCAGAAATCTAGATATTCCATTTCATAAACATTTTTTTTACAAAGGCTCACAAAGACGCCGACAAAATACATGAACCTACAAAAAGAAAAAGAGAAAAAGAAAGAGGAAAACTACTTGCTTCCGCCAGGACCTTCAGCACCATCGCCCTGACCGCCTATACATGGGCTATCTCGATCCCCTTCTTCATCACCGTCGCCCTAGGGATACGTAGCACCATACCAGGTGTTCTCTTCAAGCTGGTCCACACCCATGTCCTCTTCATCATCGCCAGCCTCAGGCGTGGCAGGATCATATCCATAAGTGACCCGGGCCTCGCGGGCCTTAACGCGAGCATCCTCAAGGGCGACTGCAGAAACAGACCCCATCTTATGTAAATCCTGATACACATCTAACTGGTCCTCGGCATGAATCCAGTCCTCATACAACTCTCGAGGAACATTAGGAAAATCCGAAGTATGGGAAGAGGATGGTTGTGCCAGTAATCGGGCCTTCTCGGCCTCAAGAGCAGCAACTCACTCGTAGAGGCCAGAAGTCTATTTCTCCAACTCTCCAGTTCTCTCATCGAGCCGCTCTTATTTAAGCCTTGCCGTTTCTAAGTCATTTTATCGCTCAGAACGGAGAGTTTGGATCACTACCTCAAGAGACTATGCCTTCCTCAAAGCCTCCGACCGAGCGAACTCCGCCTTTTCAAGATCCTTCGCCTTCTCGGCAATCTCACCACTTAGAGCATCCGCTCTACACTCCTCAAGCTGGGCATGCAGCGAAAACACCTGAGCTTGGAGATCGCTGCACTAGGCTTCGACCCCTTTGCTGACTTCGAACTCTTCCTCTTTACCCCTTAACGTCCCTTCAAGATGCTACATTTCTCGATGACTCTCACCAGCTCGTCATCATTATCCTTCAATTCATCATGAAGGGCTTGCAAGTTACCGCCCTCGCCAAAGCTCATGCGAATCTCCCGGCACTTGCTGCGGTACTCAAAATACTTGTGCTCAAACTTCTCAAATATTTTCTTACGCTTCTCCTCCCTTTGAGCGCTTTCAATCTCCAAGATCATTGTCTGCAATCATAAGAAGAAAAAGAAGGAAGTAAAAATGAGAATGCCCTGGCCAACAAAGGCAAAACACTAAACCAAAAAAAAAACACAACAGTTAAAAAGACGAAGCCCTAAAATACTCACCATGAGGGCAAGGCCAGCTATGCTTCTCGACAGAGTAACATCGTCCAGCTCTCTGAGGGTTTCACCTTCTACGTCGGAACAAAGATGGTTGAGGGCAGGAACTACGTTCTCCGTATTCTTCAATAGATCACGGTCCATGAGGATCGCAGTGGTCCTCGTAGCCCCCTCCGACCTCACATTTGAGTTAGGTAAAACCTTCCTTCATCATCCTCGGGTTAGTAGCACCAACGTCTGAACCCGTCTCATAACTGTCTTCGACAACGCCTTTATCTATCCCATCGGCCAACAAAGAAATATCATCAGCTGGCTGCAAAGTTGACAGTCCTTCCTGCCGCGAAGAATCAGGAGCCCTGGCGGCCGAACCTTCGGCCTCCGTCATCGCAGAAGGGAGAGACACGTCTTTGTTGGTCTCCGCCGATCTCGGAATCTCAAATGCTAGCCCGACATCATCTTCAAGGACAATGGTCGTCGTCTCACGAAGGGTAAAATCATCCATCACAGAGTCCACGTCTCGGGCAACCCCGTCGCCAACATCCACCGATCTCCTCTTACGGGGCATCAGGTCTCCATCACATGGCATCGATTCCTCCTCTTCATCAACAAGACGATACATAAGGGAAACCGAAGGTTCCGCTGCCGAAGTATCTGCAGATAGAGAAGGAATTGATGTTGAAGCAGCGGCAGGTGGAACCGAGGAGTAAGCAGGATCAACCACAGTCGTAGAAGGGGCAGAAGCCGAAGAGGCAGCAACTTTCCTCTTATAGAACGCATGCGCAAAGGGGGGGGGGGCTTTCAATCTGCTCGAAGACCCTCGGACTGGAGTTAAGAGAAGTTCAAAAGAAAAAAGGTCAACCAGAATAAACCACGAAAGGTAAGCAACTAAGAGACCAAAGCAAAGAAACTCTTCGTTCAAGGAAGAAGCAAGCCCAAACTTCTTGAAAAAGCCCGTCCACTCACGAATCCCCGTGATGTGAGGGAGGAGCCGACTGACCCAATCAGAAATGTCTCCGACCAAAGGAGGGGGCGAAGTCTTGGCTACATAAAAAAGGAGCAAGAGATCAGAACCCACGACTAAGCGAAGTAAACCAAATGCCTCAACATAGAAAGGTTAGACGCTTACGAGTACAATTCCAAGTTTCAGGGAAGCTGTCTGCGTTGGTCACCACGTCCTCAGCTCTAACAAAGAAAAAATTGTGCCAGAACTGGCGGTTAGCCTTGTTATCCATCTTCACCACTAGGCACTTGCCCCCTCCGCGATGAAGGTTTAACATTGTCCCCCTATAGAAATTAGGGCCAAATGGATGCATCAGATGCCGAAGTGTGATCTCAATCCCGGCTAGCTCTGCAAACTTAGTAAGCATCCTTATGAGTTTGTAGATATATGGTGTGAGCTGAGTCGGGCAAGCGCCATAGAAATGGCAAAACCCATCCGCCAGTGGAAGAAGGGGAAGAGTGTAGCCCACGTGAAAGGGGTAAGCATAGAATGCACAATACCCAGGGCGGTGGACTTGTGCCACGTCCCGCCCGTTAGGGACCAACTCGATATGAGCGGGAATATCGTATTTAGCCCTAAGCTCTAATAAATCAGCCTCCTTCATCACCAACTCAGAGGTTTCAAGCTCATCTTTAGGCGCCTTTGTAAAATCAGACTTGACTTTCTCACTACGATGAACTATTTCCTCCACCGTAGGAAAGTTTTGGTCCTTAATGGCAACGGAAACGTCTCCCCCGTGAGGAAGAAAAACCATTGTTAGGGGAACCGAGTAACTTTCCTCGTTGGGACCAGAAGATATGTTATACATATTTCCAACGAAAGAGAGAGTATTCAAAGTAACAGGGAGTTAAAAACAACAAGGATCGCTAGGACAGGGAAAGAAGATGCACAACAATGGAAGAAGAAGAAGAAGAAGACACAAAGTTTTGATATAGGAAATCTGTAAAACTTGAGACCGTGTCTTCACACCCCTATTTATAAAAGCTCAGGCGTTGGAACTGAGAAATTAGGTCATCATTACTTGGCACCACTATCGAAGTGGCAGAACCAACCAAAAGACGCACGTGAAACGAGGCAATGCATCGGGAAAATACATCATAATGACGTATGACGTCATGACGTCACTTTGATCCAGGAACAATGTAAACCCAAAAGTTGCGGCTCATGAAAAGCCACGTTTCCAGCTCGCCTTGAACATCACGAACCGACCCACTCATTCAATTATCTCGACCACGACGAACTGAATCCGCTCATCAAGCCCGCCTGAGGCCGGCCTCAATAAGCGGAGGGACTAACTGTATGGGTCAAAATCTGCTAGATAGTTTTCGAAATAAAATTACCCTGAAGGAAGAATTCTCGAGTCATCATTAGTCGAGGTGGGCCAAGAAGCAGAAATACTCGTAGCCGAAGAGTCAACGGGAGCCGTGGTCGAGACGTCGATAATGGCCGAGGTCGAACATTGCTGATAAAGCTGTAACGGCTAGTTTTCGAAATAAGATATTAAAGGGAACATTCTAGCGAATATTCTCTGCATTTTGTACTATTAGGGTTTGTAAGAAATATGGCTCATATATATAGAAATAGGGGCTAATGATGCACGTGAGATTCATCTGTAAGAACAAATTTTTGGCTAAATATTCTCTCTCTTACTAAGATACAAGAAGGACTTTTCATCAAGATTCTCGTCAAAAATTATTTTGCACTTTCCATCAGATCCAAGGATAATTCGAACATTCAAAGATTTGTCTATCACTTATCATTGTGAGAAGGAATAACCATCTAGTTCATCTTTTATTGGGTGAATCACTCCTTCTCTTTCCTTAAATGCCATTTATTGTTATTCATTGCTATAATAAATGCTCTATTATCGCTCATATTACTTGGAATGATTATCGCACATCATTATTATACCTCTACCAGATCTGTCCAACGTTAATCACGCTTCTGGAACTCCCATCTAGAAATATTATTGTTAACCAGGTTTAACCCCGTACTACACAAATTTAATTATTTGAACCAAGGATTACACTTTTTGGTCAAACAACTACAACTCCAAAACAACACGTGCCAAAACTTACTATAAAATATTGCAGGGGGTGAGAATCTTAGGATTAATTTCAATACTACCAAAATAGCACGTTCCAAATATCGGACAATGACTATTGCTTCCTAACCATGGAATTACCTGTACGCAAGGGAAGATGAACACAATGAAAAAGTTTGTAACATTGCACATGGAATTAACTTGAAAATTTATCTATGGTTTGAATTTAGTGTTCAATATTTCTATTACTAGTAACCTCTTGCAGATGCATAGGCTCATAACATGGCCTTCTAATTATAAAAAATACAATTATGGTCTAAACGAATTAAGAAGGAGAGAAAAATAAAAAATGCAAAGACAAGACATATGCTACTCATGTGCCAAAACGTTAAACAATGTGTTGAGTTTATATGGCACTTTGAACTTTGAACAAGTTGCTTCGAAAGATTAACTTATACTATACACTAGTTGTGTAAAAAAATTACACTATCTGTGTATTTTAATATATTGTAGTATATGATATGTCTTATTTTTTAAGTTATCAATCTCACTTTTTATGGATAGTGTTAATTACCTATAATCATCTTTATGATTATACTCTTCTAGATAATATAATCATGTAAAAGAAATTTTATACGAAAGTAGGATATTGATATTAAAATCTTCGTTCACCTCAGGGTTACATAATTTCGTAAAGGAAACGAACTGGTTTTTGTGTGGCTACATAGAGTTAATTTTATCTATGGTCATTGAATTTTTGTGTTTGTTACCCAAAAGTCACTTTTTTTTTGATACGTAAAAATCATTCAACTTTGTGTTCATTACACAAAAGTCAATTTTCTTTCTTTTGTTATACAAAATCATTTTACTTTGCTCTAGTTATCACAAAACTTACATTTTTACTTGAAAAGTCTATTATGCCCTTGATATTATATAAACCTTTATATTTATGTAATACCTTCTATATTATATACTATATAATATATTTTTAACTATGTATTTTATTTATAAATAAAATAGCTTAATATTATTTTATTTATTATTTTTATAATATACTCGTATATTTAATTTTTTCTTAACGTTAATTTTTAAAATATATTAGTGGCGTTATTAAATTTGTCAGTAAGTTTAATATATATTAATAGAGAAATAAATCGGCAAGTACATTTCCGTGAGAAAATTCGCAGGTAAACAAACAAAGAAAATGAGGAACAAATGATATGTTAATCTGAAGGAAAATCCCTAGGTACTACATGCGAATTTAGCTGGGGATATTTTCTTGGGGATTTATCTGGGCAATTGGTTATTTGGGAAATTACACTACTAGAAATTCGGGAAAATCCGTCCAAAAAAATCGACTAAAGTTAGTTGATAATGGCCAATAACCGTCCAAAACGCGACCATTAACGTGTGGTCGGTATTTTGAAGGTCGGAAGAGCATACCGACGAAAGTTGGTTGGTAATTTCCGACCAACTTTGGCCGGTCAATTAATTTCAAAAAAAAGAATTGCTGAAAAAAAAAGTTGTTTTTTAACGCTACTAATATATCTTGAAAATTAAAGTTAAGAAAAAAAATAAATATACGAATATATTATAAAAATAATAAATAAAATAATATTTTGTTATTTTTTATAAATAAAATACATAGTTAAAAATATATTATATAGTATATAATATAGAAGGTATTACATAAATATGAAGGTTTATATAATATCAAGGGCATAATAGACTTTTCAAGTAAAAATGTGAGTTTTGTGATAACTAGAGCAAAGTAAAATGATTTTTGTGTAACAAAAGAAAAAAAAGTGACTTTTGTGTAATGAACATAAAGTTGAATGATTTTTACGTAACAGAAAAAAGAAAAGTGACTTTTGGGTAACAAACACAAAAGTTTATAGTCATTGAAATTATCTCTGGCTATATATGAAGATATATATATATTAATCTCCGGTGTTTGCATTTTTTTCGTCGACCATCACTTTAGGTTTTCGAGAGTGTCGTCGATTTAATTAATTATCACAGTGACATTGGATAGGGATAAACTGATCATTTTACACAAATAAAACTTATGAAATATATATAAACCACAAGAAAAATATCACATGTTCGGCTATTATTTTTTAATTACACACAATACACTCTCTTCAAATCTTAATGTTTTTACAATTTCATCGAGGTGCCAATTGTTTAACACGAACATTTGGCCATGCGAGGAGAAAGTTCAGCTGAAAGCTAAGTAATATTGAGAAATGTAATGATGTGAAGTGATTAGAAAATAATTTTGCTGTTTCAGTTATTTCGGGTATACAATATTTTTGGAGGGTTTTCTGTGATAACGAAATGATTTTGACGTATTCAAAGTTGTGTGTGAATTATAATTTACTTATAACTAGTTCCATTTTACATGATATTGTTCTTCTTTTTTTAGATTAAAGATACATACTTTTCACCAAATTTTAGTAACACTATTTTGTACCAACATAACATTGTAGAGTTTTATGAGCAAAAACTTTTTTATGACATTGTTAATCGAGGTCCATAAAAGAAAGGGTAAAATTAAAAACTAGCCAAATTTATATGTGGTAATTGAAAAATAGTTCCAGTTTCAATAGTAATCGAAATTTAGTCATTTTCATGTAAAGATAAATCTGAACGAAAATACTGTTCAAAATCTGGAAAATATTCCAGCATAATATACTAGAGTTCGAATTTTTTACATGTGAACTTCCAGCATAATATATTGGTCCAGCATAATATGCTGGAAGTTCATACACATGTGCTCTAATCTCCAATATATTATGCTGGAACTTTCCGTCTTGCAGCAAAATAATGGCTATTTTTCAATGACTTTGCAAACGCTGGCTATTTCTCAATTACCAGTCCGAAAACTGGCTAGCCCGTGTTATTTTTACCAGTAGAAACAACATAAGATCCACTCGGTATGTTCTATACACAAAAGAAAGAGAAATAATTGATAACACAAATCAAACAATTTTTTGATTCCATATATAATATATACACCAAGGATGTTGAAACTAGAACGAGTCTAAAGCTAGGGGAAGAACCAGCCTTAATATTTTCCTTCATTTTCTCAAACCGCCATCTATTTTTCATGACTACCCATTTCATTTAGGTAGAAAAATCATTGAAATTATAATTCTTCTATTTTTTTCAACCATTCTTTTCCTTTTTTATAATTTAAAATAAAGATTTAATTTTAGGCATGTGAAGGTAACCCTCTCTCTAATTCATTTATGATTAATAGATATTAATTGACCTTTTCTCACATCAACCTTTCTCAACTTCTCTGTAACCCCATGCCATAAATAGAGTATACAACTCCTAACTTCATCTCAACCTTATATATACACCATCAATTTCAAGATCCAAAAAATCTAAAATCCTTGAACTCAAAAACAGTCAAAAGGAAATCAATATGGAACCACATTTCTTAGTTCTTATCCTTTATTTCCTTCTCAATTTCAGTGGTAAGTATTCTTTAACGCGCGCGCTCTCTCTATATATAGTTCTTGTTTCTTAAAATGTAAATATACTATCTGCTCATAATACTTATATATGATCTTACATATACAGGTGGAGATGCTGCAGTTTTCACATTAAAAAACAAATGTAATATGACAATATGGCCTGGAATTTTATCAGGAGGAGGTCATCCCTTACTAATGAATGGAGGTTTGCAGCTGCAACCAAATCAGACTGCAGAAATCAAAGCACCTGCTGGTTGGTCAGGTCGATTCTGGCCACGAAGCCAATGCAACTTTGACACCTCAGGTAAACACGAGTGACGATGACACCCTTAATTTAGTAAGGGGTATCGAAATGATCAGAGGCGGAGCTAGAATTTAAACCTTATGGGTTCAAGATTATAATCCTTTTAAGTTATTGGGTTATAAATTAATAATCTACACATATTCATTAGATTTCTTAATACAAATACAGAGTTTGAACAAAAGTTACTAGGTTCGACCGAACCCGCAACCAACATTGTGGCTCCACCCCTGGAATATATATATATATGTGTGTGTGTGTGTGTGTACGGGTACCGCTAATCTAGCTATTACATGTTGTAGACTAGTAGATTAGTTTTGCAGTTTCAAATTTGCCCTTTAACTTACCCTTGTTACTTTATTACTCGAGGGTCATATATATATATATATATATTTCTAAATTTGAGCCAAAAAATTATGTGAGAACACTTTATGTGAATTGTTGGTCCCAATTACAAGAGGAAACAAATAAAGGAAAGGTACAAATATGGAAGAAGAAATTATTAAAGGGAGATAGAAAAAGAAGTGCATTGCAGCTTGCCAGCTTTTATAGCGAGGGATCTGACTAATTAGAGAGGCATTTGACTAAAAAAAAGAAAGGGTATGAAAGACAAAATTGTTCATAGTTTTTATTTGCTAGGGTTATTTTTGAACTAAAAAATGGAGAATACTAGTGTTGAAGTTATAGCAAAACCATCAATATGTACTGGACGTCACATTGACCCACATGCAAGTCGAATTGTGACAATAAGTCGATGTTGCTTGCACTAAATTCTGCGTAATGCCACTGCAGGTAAAGGGACATGCGCCACTGCAGATTGTGGCGGAGTAGTCGAATGCAATGGTGCAGGTGGCAACCCACCAGCCTCACTTGCAGAGTTCACCCTTGATAGTCCTATGGATTTCTATGATGTTAGTTTTGTGGATGGTTTCAATATCCCAATATCAGTATACCCTTTAGGTGGATCTGGAAATTGTTCAAATGTTCAGTGTTCTTCAGACTTGAACTTACAATGTCCTCCTGAATTACAAGTGACAACAAATAATGATACAGTCATTGCATGTAAAAGTGCATGCCTTTCTTTTAATAAACCAGAGTATTGTTGCACTGAGGAATTCAATGATCCCAACATATGCAAACCTACAAAGTACTCAGAAATTTTCAAGAAGGCTTGTCCAGATGCTTATAGCTATCCTTATGATGATGCAACAAGTACTTTTACCTGTAAAGGAGCTGATTACCTCATCTCATTCTGTTGAAATATCCATATCAAGATGGGTTATTTATTCATGTATTTATTATTAAAAATTCTGAAAAGTTTGTGGATTCAAAAAACACCCTATTGAGTAGGGCAATATATGGATGAATTAATGAATTATCAGTAGGTGTAATAATAAATACATGAAAATCATGTGGGTTCACAAGTGGAATGAGAAAATCATATTCCAGTTGTTCTGTATACAGATTCATCATTAAAAAACATATTTTAGTTTATAGTAGTATCTTCAATTCATCAAATGCCAACTCTCATTACAAATATGTGCACATGTGGATTTACGTATACCAGTTTGATCAAAATGATGGAGTGTATATAATGATAAATAAAATGAAGTCTTCATTCTGTGTCGTAAGTCATAACTGAAGGCCACAATTTTTGTTTTTGCAAGGATTAACCTTCTTTAGTTCAAGAACTGGAAAACTAAAAATTTGAGAATTATTTGGTTGGCTAAGATGGTCCATCAGTTTAGGTATATGACAACTTTGCACGCAAAACTGTGAAGGGAAATTTTAGTGTGGAAGCAAATTTATTAGTCTGCTTTATTCTATTCCAACAAATAGGTATCTATCTATTATTAAAAAGAAAGAAGTCATCCATGATAATTTGCCAAGTGTTATGTTAATAAAATGTCATTTGGCAATTTTAGGACAAATTAGTTAAAGTTAGGTACAATTAGTTTGTTTTCTAAATTTGAATTTCAAAATACTGAAACAATTACTATCTTTTTAAAATATTTTTTGAATTTGAATTTGAATTTCAAAATACTGAAATAACTATCTTTTCACATTTTAAAAAATTAACTTATCAACAATGACTAATTTTTAGGAAGTTACCAAGACGTAATAAAATGTGGGAACGACACACTCTAATGATGATAATTATTTTAATTTAAAAATTTTAATTTAAAAATAATGAAATATCAAATCTTTTACATTCTTTAAAAAATTAAGTTACGAACAAGGGTTGCAGCCTCTTTATTTGCTTTATCATCGCGCTTTTCTGTCTAAAATTTTTAGCCCTAGGCAGTGTGCACTTTAAACACCCCACGATGTACCTCCACGATCTCTAACTCATAACCCACAAATCCAATCTTAAACGGATTCTCAGTAACATAATTCTCCAGATTTTTCATGTCTGTTTCACATTTTTACCGTATATACCTCCAATTCTTTCTCTTTTCTTCGCATACCACTCAAAAATTCTGAATTACAGGAGGTAAGTTATATGATTTGTAGTTCTAGAACACTCATTACATTTCTATAACAGATAAATCCTCAGAATTAACTAGAATATAGAAAAGCAACAAAATTTTCAGTTCTTTCTTCCTTCACTCCTTGCTTTTCTTCTCTTTCATTTTTATATAATTTGTTCAATAGAAAGAGTAATAGGCTATTAAGAATTCGTTGACATTGTATTCTGCGTTAATTCATTGATTACACTATGTATTTGTGCTTTTTTTTTATTTCATTTCTTCTCAATTACCAGAGGACTTAATGGCGGCTGAAATAAATTTTGTTAGCGAAATTAACAACAAGTCAATGAATTGGAAATTGAAGGTTCGCATTGTCAGGCTTTGGGAAAATTTGGGTCGGACAAACCTGATAGCCTTTTTTCAATTGACATTATTCTGATGGATGAAAGGGTGTTGTTTTAAACTTTACGATTACTTTCTATTTTGCATTGTTTACATATGCGTAAGTATATTATAGTCATATATGGAATAACTTATTCATTTTTACTAATTGAGTTTTTTTCCGGGCAACCGTATTCACGCAAGTATTGGGCAGGTCTTTTATCCAAAGGTTCAAACAAGAAATTAAGGAAATGGGTTTGTACATCATGAAGAATTTTGTGATTTGTCTAAATCAATTCTAATTACAGTACATAAGATCAAAGTTTAAGTTTTAGATTAAAGCTGAATTTCTTGACATTGTTAAATCCTTAAGCATTTAGGTGGGCAATTAGTTTTGCTTGCGGTAGCTTTATCCTTCTTTCTTTTATTTCTTCTATCTGTCATTCTAATAAAAATTTAATAATGAAGTTAGTAATTTATTTTAGAAGACTCCAAAAGATCTTTTTTTCCATGTTGGTATTGTATTTTATAAGAAGGTGAAAGAACAAAAGACTGTGTTTATATATATATTTATGTTTGAGTAAACTTAAGTACCATAGAAGAAGAATCATAAGAGTAAATGCAGATGGTAAGTTAGGCAAGACGCCTATAGTCAAAATCCTGCCAAATATTTTACATAAGTTGTTATATATACCTGAAAGGTAACTACTTGCCTTTTTTGTAACAAATAAAAGTAATTATAAAATTGAGGTGTTCTTTATCGAAAATGACAATCTGATTTCTGTCTTATAATATTGATTTTCACTTTCACTTAACATTCCGTAATGTTTTTTTTGTTCTTTTATGTTTGGTATACCAATTGTTATATCTTTGGTATATCGTGAAATTTATTAATTCTTTTACAATCTTCGTTTATATTGTCTATAATAATTACCAATTGCTATAATATTTTGCACATATTTTCTTCATCAATATTATTGTAGATGTTATTGGGGAAACTGTGAGCTATGAGGACGTACAGTCTATAAAACAAGATGATAACATCAGTATGTTCATGAACATTGTGATACAAGATTATGAGTAAGTTTGCCACAATCTTTTAACTAGATAAATATTTCAACAATTCTTTATTTTGATTCCATGCTTAACCTTATAATAATTGTAGGAGCAATAATATCTCTGCAACTTTTTGGGGTGATTTTGTGGAACAGATCAAGCCACATTTGAATGGATCCAATGATAAGCCAGTTGTCGTCGTCATGCAGTTGATTAGAGCACACCGATATTGAGGTTATTAAATTATCTACTTACTTTGAAATGCAATGTCTCTATACAAGTAGTAAACTCTAATAAATTACTTTTAAGTGTGCAGAACAATATTCGGTGAGCAACACTTGGCACGCGTCGAAGCTTTGGATCAATTCAAATCTCCCTCAAGTTGTTGACTTTTGCTCCAGGCCTCTATAAATTATACTAAATTTATGGCTATTTCAGATTAAATTTTAGTCTTAATATTTATTAATGTATCTCAAGTTAAAAAATGATACATAATAGTTTTGTGCGTGGAGAAAGCTCACAAAGAATTACTCAAATTTCATATCACAAGACTCATTCTGTTGTTGATGAGCTAGCATCTGAAAGTGTTGGAGTTAAATTTTTTTTATTGAGGATTTGAGTGACTGTAAGCATGTGAGTACCTACTTTTTAAATTTATTAATTTTTAATTAGCACAACTTTTATCTTATCTTTCTCTACATAACAGTTGTATATATAATTTTTATGCGCAACTAGAAATTTCTGGGTTGTAGCAACTATTGTACAGGTAGAATTAGACCGTGGATGATGTTATTTCGCATGCAAAAATTGCGCAAAGAAAAGCAGTCAAAGAGGAGAGGAAATTCTATTATAAAAAATGCGGGCAGATTCAATTTGCCACTCATAGGTATGACCATAATTTGTACTTTCTTAGCTATTATTAAAGATTAAAAATTTAAAAGCAGAAACTCTTTCAGGTACAGGCTACAAGTCAAAGTGATGGATTATACATGTACAATTTCTTTGCTGTTGTGGTATAGGGATGCAACAAAGATTATCGAAAAGTCGGCAAATAATTTAAAGAATGCTATATTTGAGGTATAATACAATTGTTTGGAAAAATAAGACCATCATCATTGAAAGAAATGGTACCTGATCCTTTTCCCTGCATTCATTTCCTTTTTATTTTTGGGGTAGTTGAATTTGTGTCTATATGCATGCGATGACTGTTAAACTTGAAAGAACTTTAGGTTAACCAATACGTCAATGTTCTTTAAAGTTTAAGTCACAAGGTCATTAAGATCTGACTCTAAATTTCAAATGAGCTTAATGTTATATCTGTATGCCTTTGCTCTTTTTAGATTTACTTGAGATGTTTAATAAGTTTGAAAGGATGATAATAGTTTTTTATTTTTAGCTGTCCCATAAGTTTACTAAAGTTAAGATAGTTGTAGTTAATCACTAAAAAAGTTAAGATCTGTTTATAATAGTTCTCTATTTTTAGCTTATCGCTAAAGTTTCCAAGATAGGTATAACTAATCCTGTAGCAGTGGTTGAAGAAGATTCGAATGCACAGTTATCATAAATAAGATCAAGAGAGTATTAAAAATAAGAAGACATCATAAATTGTTTGCATGTGTAACAGTTGGAGAAACTAAGAACTGTCTGATTAGTTAGTTTATTTTGGTTTTATTAATTATGAACAAGATGTTTGAGTCATTTCATGTTTTTCCTGGTATTGAACTTTTCCTATTTAGTTAATTTGGTATTTTCATTTGTTATGGACAAACTATTTTTAGTTTACGAGGAAGAAAGAATAGATAATTTCTCTAATAGTTCTCTTGCCCGATATGAGTTCTGCACAATATGATACATCATCTAATTATGCAGTGCCATCCGAGGATAAATCCTCAGAAACTCTCTCGTGTTGCTCCCTGCTGCCAAAAATGGGCACCCACAACATATTTCTTCCTGGACCTTTATAATAAAGTTCACAGTAACTACAAACAGGTGACAAAACATTCGGTGTACCATTCTTATTATGAAGCAAATAACCATAATATTTATATGAAGGCACAGATGTACCCTTCAAAGTCTTTGAATACACGTAGGAATTAGAGCCTTCCACCAAATAGTGTGTTACTAAATTTGCTTTGTCTTCCAAGGGAGAAAAATATTTAGGATAAGTGAGAGCCTCACCTTAGGTCTGGTGAGAGCGTTGGAGTCTTGCAGTCAGTATTGATCTCAACGCTACTAGATCTAATTTGTACAAGCAATTAAAATTATTTTGCCATAACTTGATAGGACCATATTTTGTAACATCAACTTAGATTTGAGATACTCTAAGTTGTTCATGACACCAAGTACAATTGTGGTGGGAATAGGAGATTTTGTATCAAGATTTGGAATAGGTTATGACATTTATGGGAATATTCAGGCAAAGTAGCTGAAACATTGAAGCAAAAAGCAGTAGTTGCTGGCTGGGAAGATGCACAAGTATGACACAATGTGGGAGACACAATATTTAATGCAAAAGTTAATGAAAATCTTTGGTATTTTCAGTAGAAGCAAAAGCGATGATTCGTTATGCTCCGGACGATGGGAAGGGTATTGAATAAGTTGACGCAGAAGCTTTTACTGTCATTATTTTGTGAAGGAAATGAACTTCAATCCCCTCCAAAGAAAAATGTAAGACTGCTCTTTCCTTGATTATCTATATTGATTTTATTTTGAATTGGATACAAATTTTATCCTTGAACATTACGTGAATGCATAAATATCGGTGGTCCCTAGCATAGATACAATCCTATGAAGTCCCCCGCATAGATACAATCCTATGAAATTCATACTATATTGTTTTTCGATTTAATTCTTTTGAATGTGATTGCTAAATTTATTCTACCATATAGATCTGTTTCTACTATATCAGTTTTTTCCTTTAAAACAATTCGCGCATCGCGCGGGTACGTATACTAGTTTGTAGTTTAAACATAAACACTTCCAACTATAAAAATGTATTATTTTATTGGGACAGACTAAATATAGAAAAGACTTAAACTATTCACCTTTCCGCCGTAAATTTCTTCTACATTTCTAACTAGTACTCCCTCCGTTTCATATTAGATGAGGTAGTTTGACTCGGCACGAAGTATAAAAAAAAAAAAAAACTTTTGAAACTTGTGGTCTTAAAAGCTTAAGGGGTAAAAGGCTTGTGGGGCCATGATATTTGTGTGGCTATAAAAAAGGTAAATGTGTAAAATGAAGAGTTTAAAGTTAAATTATTTTCAAATTTAGAAATGTGTCATTTGTTTTGGAACAGACTAAAAATGAAAGTACCTCATCTAATATGAAACGGATGGAGTAATAACATGTCAATTCCTCTTTTACCATGTTATCAATAAATATAAAAATATAAAAATGTAAAAAAAAAATGCGACTGGGTGAGTTATAAGATGCATGGGTAAAAATGAGCTATAGGGGATGAAAAATTACCTTAAAGTCGTTATTAACAATCATTCCTACGGTGCAAAAGGCAGTAGCAACAAAACACATGACCATCTGAATCTCCAGCACCACTGTAGCAGTAATAGCTTGTTTTGCCTTCAAGTAAATCAACTCAATACAAGGCAAAATAACTCCATATAAAGCTGCTGCCAGAAGTGTCATCATAAAACCAAGAATATAGGCTTTACTTGTCACACCCTCTGGCCGATCACCATTAGATCGAACACCCAATAAAACAGCACCGACTGTCAATAGAACAACTGCATTGATAGAGTAGGGTGTGAACTTCAGCTTCACTATGAAGAAAGCACCTACCGCCGTGAAGGCAAGTTGCGCCGCTAGAAGAAGTGAAGAGGTTGACACGGGAAGTTTTGACCCGCCCCACGAATAGAGAAAATCATCAACACCAGTGACAATGCCAATGACGAATGATAGAATGAAATTCCGGGTGTTATAAAGTAAAACTTGGCATTAGAGCCTTCTGTTTTTCGACGATAGAAATATAAGATAGCAAGAGGTATAAGGGTGAGTGGCCATCCAGCAGTTTGTAACCAACTGCTAAACCATACTCTTGAACCTCCCTTGACATAATATAGACGCATCATTAGAGGACCACCACAAATACCAACAGCAAGTATTAGACAGTTAATCAGTAGGAGAATTCTCCTCATAGTGGTGTTTAATCCTTGATGTTCCATACTTTTTTTTCAAGAGATTTGGATGCTAAGTTGGACTATTCTGTTGCTCAGGCTGAATGAATGGTCTTCTTCTGCAAACGTTTGGATTATTGGACCTCTTGCAGTGATGAGATGTATTTATAATTGAGAAATATTAGTACATCTCCACGATTTGCTTCACGACATGGAAGTGGCCCCATTTGCTAAAGGCTTTCTCATGAATATGTTAATTGCAGTACTAGTAATTATCTTATGATTCACAAGGGAAATGATATATTAATATAAAAATGTAAAAGCAATGATTATATTTTGTCAGCGTTGAATTATTAGGAAAAGCAATGCACTGTGCTGTGTAAATAGTCCTTGCCTATAATTTTGCATTCGCACTTGTGAAGGGAAAAAAAGTGGATTAAAATTAACAAGGATGCATGGGGCAAACGTGGGAATTAGGTAAGAATTAAATAATTATGAGTGGAATCGGTAGAATTTTGCATTTCCACTTGTGAAGAGAAAAACATGAATGTGGGACATGTTTACGAGGCGATTAAAAAAACTTAAGAAAAAGAAAATCAAAATTGGATGGCATCTTTTTATTCATGTGCTAAAAGACACTAGACAGTCAAGACTGAGCTGATCAGCAATGTTGACTACATGCTGCTGAGTAAGTTCTTTTCATGCAACAGTAAATTTTTCTTTCTTTTATTTCATAATTTACAATTAGGTTTGAAGCTTTAAACAAACTCTTAATATTTGGTATGAGTCCTTGATCACTCAAATAATGTCTATCACTATGTGTATATTCATGGAAGTCGAGCACCTATCCCATATTAACTAGGCGTCTCCAGAACAATACTGTGTGATTTCCCTCCGTAGGATGTCGTAATAGCACCTAGTCTCTAAAACTAGGTAAGCCTAACAAAACATGCAGAATTTAACTGAAATGAGAAATAACTCCCTCAATTAAATAGTAGTACCGAATAATCCTATTCACCAGTCTCTATAAAAGGATAATGAAAATAGAATAGTCTAGGTAGATGGGGACTCTGAGGCCTGGGGACGCCGGCATATATATAACTTGAAGTCTCCACAGCTGAGCTCTCGCTAATACCTAGGCTGGTAGGAGGTACCTGGATCTGCACAAAAAGATGTGCAGAAGCACAGCATGAGTACACCAAAATGGTACCCAGTAAATACCAAGCCTAACCTCGACAGAGTAGTGACGAGGTCAGGTCAAGAACCTACTGGAATAGATAAGAAAAACTGTACAAGTGTATGGAACTGTAGTAATGATTGCAATGAAATTGAAACAACAATAACATATCAAGGTTAGCTACAAGGAACTAAAGCAAATAATGCAACACTGAGAAAAAAAATGATATGCTAAGGAAACAACATAACCAAAGACAAGTGCAGCAAACAAGAATCACTACCGAGGTACCACCTCATAGTCTCAAATCACAAGAATAATTCACAATCTTTCCTTATATCACCGCGGGAGCTTGCATTTGGTTCCGAATAATCATTTTTTTCAAAATAGCATCCCACGTTTTAGCCCACCTTATCACACTATGTGGCTTCTAGTAGTTCCCCTGCTAGCCACGCATATCAAGCCCATCTTATCTTACCGGATGCGTTTTTACCCCAAAACCTCATACCACCGCATACGTATCAATATCACAACTTATCACAAATCGGACCTCAAGTGCCCAATATCACAACTTGCCAAGAACCAACAACAACGGTATTTTAACAATAAATAGCCCATGGCTCAACCACAATGTACACAAGAGATTCAACAATAATTACCGGAAGTGAGTAAATCAACAAGAATAGTATTTCACAACTTAACACTTTGCCTCAATGTGAATCACGGCCTTTATAACTCATTACCAATTTTAACAACAAGATATTCCAAGAACAATAACTCCAAGTAAGTATTGAACGGTTAGATAATGAATATGGAATAAGGGAAATAAAAACTTCCACTAAACATATAGTGCAGTTAAAAAATAAGAGCTAAGACAAATAGAGCATGTGAAATAGACTAATGACAATGAAGATAACATGTTAAGATAACTCAATTAAGGCATGAAGGAATCTACATATCTAAAACTGGTAAATTTCCATATTTAACCCGTGCACCCACTTGTCACCTTGTGTACATGTCTTCCACACATTATAATTATCACAAACAACACCAATCCTAAGAGGTAAATTTCCCACAGAGTGTCAGGCAAGACACTTACCGCGAAACATGCTAACTCAATATACTAAAAGGTCTTTCCCTCGATTATCCAACTCTTAACGGCTCAAATCTAACAAAAATAATTTAATACCATAAATATAAACAATAGGATGCTAATTCGATATAATAAAGTTTCAATCTTTTCAAAGAAATAAAAAAAGTCAACTCAAAAAATAACCCGGGCCTGCGTCTTGGAACCTGATCAAAATTACAAAATTCGAATACGCATTCGATAACGAATCCAATCATACAAGAATTACCCAAATCCGACCTCAAATCGCCTTTTAAAATCCTAACATTTAGTCTAGGAAGTTTTCATCATTTCCCCCCAAGTACCTAATTAGATGATGAAAATAGCAATAGATTCATGAAATATAGACCAATTCGGGTCAGAATCACTTACCCCAATGATTTTCTTAAAAACTCTTAAAAAATTGCCTCACCCCAAGCTCTCTAGGTCCAAATTATTAAAATCATATGAAACCCTCATTTTGAACTTTAAATTCTTCCTAGGTCTTATTCTTCTTCGCGGTCGCGAAGCACAAATTCTCAGGCTACCAAATTAACACTCTGTGTTCGTGTTCCTTCCCCACCTCCTCCATGAGCAGCGGCATACCGGGTGTTGCCGAATGAAAGATACGCAAGTGCCATAGTCCCACCGCGCATTAGGTTAGGCAACTTTCAAATCACAAATGTCATGCTTACACTGTTGAAACAACGGAGATCCTTCACTGGGGCTCCAAATCAAAATGCATACATGCACTTGAAAGAATTTTTTGACAAAGCAACGTCTCTGAGATGGTTTACGGTTGAGGTTATTCCCTTTCTCTCTATAGGGAAAAGCCTTGGATTGGTTGGAGAGGTTTCCAAATCATTCTATCCATACATTGGATGAATTGGCCAAGTAATTTATTGCCAAGTTCTTTTCTCTCGCGCATATGGAAACTCTGAGGGATGAGATTCTAGCTTTCAAACAAGAATGCGACGAGCCTTTGCACGAGATATGGGAAAGGCACCGAACAATGGTCAAAGAGTGCCCCAACAATAACATGACTGAGGCTATGATTCAACAAACATTCTATAGGTGGATCAACACTACAAATCAATGCGTAGTCAACCAACTTGCCGGTGAAAATTTCATGTCAACGCCATATTCGGAAGCTTGTGATATCTTAGATGAAATGGCGGACACTTCATCGGTATGGCAAAGTAGAGCTAATGTGCCTCAAGGTGATCCAAATGTGATTCACCTCCACAAAGAGTTACATAATCATCGGCAAGCAATTGCCAAGTTGACCACCACAATGAATCAATTTGCCAAAGCTCAACTACAACAAGTGCAAGGTCTTAAGCAGGTAAATGCAATGGAGGGAGTTAATTTGATGGTTAACAAGAGGAGGCAAAAGAGTCCTCAAGTGCAAAATTGGGTTGAAAATTATGAGCAAGATAATAGTGGATTTGATCAAGATGGACATTACAATGAGCAAGATGAGGAACTACAATATGTGAACAACTTTCAAGGGCAAAGAAACAATAATCAAGTCCCAAGTCAATAACAATGGCGACCACAAGGAAATCAAGGAAATTGGAATTCAAGCAACCAAGATGGTTGGAACAATCAAAACAACCAAGGGAATGGGAACAATCAAGGCAATCAAGGAAACTGGAATGGTCAAAATAACCAAGGCAATTAGAATGACAATAATCAAGGCTGTTGGGGAGGTAACAACCAAGGAGGGTGGAACAACAACAACAACCGGGGGTTGGGTTTTCAAAGACCCCCGATGTTTTAACAACCAATCAACCAGCCCCCTTACCCTTCTCAAGGTTCAAGCTCTTCCAACAACGAGATGGGACTAATCAAGAACATGTTTAAACAAATGATGGGGAAGAATGCCGACTTCGATCCTCAACTAGCCTCTCACAAATAACTCTAAAATACTCAGCAATTTAACATAAAGAAACTCTGCAATTTAGTATATACAATTTCCCAAAACCTGGTGAATATAAGTCACAAACTCTAAATAGTAGTACAAAATAATCTTGTACACCAATGTCTATAAAAGGATAATGAAAATAGAATAATCTAGGTAGAGGGGGATTCCGAGGCCTGTGGATGCCGGCAGGTATACTTTGAAGTCTCTACAGCTGAGCTCTCGCTAATACCTAGGCTGGTAGGATGTACCTGTACATGCACAAAAAGATGTGTAGAAGCGTAGCATGAATACACAACAACTCTACCCGCTAAGTGTCAAGCATAACCTCGGCCGAGTAGTGACGAGGTCAGGTCAAGGCCATACTGGAATAGATAAGAAAAACTGTACAAGTGTATGGCAGTGTAGTAATGATGGCAATGAAATTGAACTAAAAATAACATGTCAAGGTTAGCTACACGGAACTAAAGAAAATAATGCAACACAAAGAAAAGATGGAATGATATGCTAAGGAAACAACACAACCAAAGAAAAGTGCATCAGTAGAGAAATACCAACAAGAGTCACTACCGAGGTACTGTCTTGTACTCTCAAATCACAACACAGTCCTTCCATATATCACCGCGAGAGCCTTGCATTTGATTTTGAAAATTATTTTTCCCAAAATAGCATCCCACATATTAGCCCACCCTATGACACTACGTGGCTCCTATAATTCCCCTACTAGCCACACGTATCGAGCCCACCTTATCTCATCGGATGTGTTTCGACTCTAAAATCTTTTACCACCGCATGCATATCAATATCATAACTTATCACAAATCTGACCTCAAGTGCTTAATATCACAACTTGCCAAGAAACTAACAACAATGGTGTTTTCATAATAAATAGCCCATGGATCAACCACAATTTACACAAGTCTTTCAACAATAATAACCGGAAGTGAATAACTCAACAAGAATAGTATTTCACAAATTAACACTTTCCCTCAATGTAAATCACGACCTTTATAGCTCATTACCATTTTCAACAAAAAGATATTCCAAGAACAACAACTCCAAGTAAGAATTCAATGGTTAATTAATGAATATGGAATAAGGGAAACAAGAACTTCAACTAAACATGTAGTGCAATTAACAAATAAGAGCTAGGACAAATAGAGCATGTGAAATAGACTAATGATAATGAAGATAACAAGTTAAGATAGCTAAATTAAGGCATTAAGGAATCTACATAGCTAAAATGGGTAAATCTTCGCATTTAGCCAGTGTACACACTTGTCACCTTGCGTACATGGCTTCCACACATCACAATTATCACAAACAACACAAATCCTAAGGGGTACTTCCCACACACAATGTTAGGCAAGACAGTTACCTCGTAACACGCTAACTTAATCGACTAGAAGGCCTTTCCCTCGATTATCCAACTCTGAACGGCTCGAATCTAGCCAAAACAACTTCATACAATAAATATAAACTATAGGAAGCTAATTCGAATAATAAAGTTACGATCTTTGCAATGAAATAAAAAGTCAACTCAAAAAGTTAACCCGGGCCTGCATCTCGAATCCGACAAAAATTACAAATTCGAACACCCATTCGATAACGAGTCCATCCTTACAAGAATTACTCAAATCCAACCTCAAGTCGCCTTTCAAAACCTCGAAATTTAGTCTAGGAAGTTTTCACATTTTTTCCCCAAGTTTCCAACTCAAATCCCTAATTAGATGATGAAAATGGCAATAGATTCATGAAATATAGACCAATCCGGGTTACAATCACTTACCCCAACGATTTCCTTGAAAAACTCTCGGAAAATCACCTCACCCTGAGCTCTCTAGGTCCAAATTATGAAAAATGAGATGAAACCTGATAAGTTAAGATTTTAACGTGTTTTATGCCCCTACTTGCCTATGCTTTGATTATAAATCGCTACAAAATAGTCCCAAAATGATCACAAGTTATGCTTGATTGTAGGTTTGATCGACAAAGTGACAAATGTCAAAGATCAGCTCAAAAGGAGTGAAACCTGCTCAAGTATCAAAGACTAAGTGAATTGAAGAAAAGAGGGCCTAGTGCGGACCGCGCAAAAGCGACTGCGGCCACACTAGGAGATTCAGAGAGTTGGTATAATCAGGCTGAAGGCTACGCGGCCGCGATACGTTTCTCGCGGTCCGCGGTTAGACTCTGCGGCTGCACTACTCTTTCGTGCGGTCCGCGGACATGAGGTTCAGATAGGTTGGCAAATGGCCAATTCCAAGCAATGCGGTCCGCGGTCGTACTTGCGTGGACCGCGCGAACTCCCTCCGCGGCCGCGGTTCAATCCACGCGGTCCGCGGTCCTCAAGTTCAGAGAAGCTAAAAGTTGAAGATAAAGAGACAGTGTGGCCGCGATCCTTTTTGTGCGGCCCGCACTGACCCCGCAGGGGTATTTTTGTCCAGTTTTTCCAACCTAGTATAAATAGAACATTTTACCATTTTAAGGGAAGTTTTGATATTCGAGTAACAGCTGCGCTCGTGAGACTCGGTTTTGTAGCCGTTTTTGGCACTTTAGCTTTAATTTTACGATACATTCTTGTGATTTCTTTTAGTAATTAATTAATATGCTTAGTCCTTCATCTATTTCTTCATTTTCTCTTTCAAGCATGAGTAGCTAAACCCATTAGCTAGGGTTGTGGCTCAACCCTAGTGTGGGTAATTGATGGGTGTTTCCATCCAGGGTTAGATTATTATGGGTGTTTGTTATTTGGGTTGATTTTATGTTTTTATTTAAGAATTGGTGGTTTCAAACACTGATTCAAGCTTTGTGAGTTTGACTCTTCTTGAGAAAGAGAGTTTATGACCCCAAAATTGACCCAACAAGGAATTGGGATGGACTCATGAGAAATGATAGTCCCAATAAATGGGTTAAATCTCGAGAGTGTAATCACCCTACTTGAACCCTAGTTGCTTGATCTAATTGGCCTACCCAATTGCTCTCGAGAGAGTCAATTGGGCAAAATCACTCTCTCTACCGAGAGGTGTGAGAGTGGGTACAATTGTGCAACGGTTATAGCATAAGCCCCAAATATGTCAATCTATCCTTAGTAACATCTACCCGTCAATTAGCCACCTAGGTAGTGTCACGACCCTAGTGCCTTTCTTCCCATTAGATACAACTTAGCAATATTTTAGTAGCATAATTTAGCGTTAATCATTAGTTTTATCATAGTAGTTATAAGATCAAAAACCAAGAATGTTTGAAGTGACATTAGGAGTACAAACACATCTCTAGACTAGACAGAAAATCCAACTCCACTACTAGCTCCCTGAGGAAATCGATCCCGATCTCTATTCGGGTAAAAGCTATTGCGACCCGCTCTACGAACGCCGAACATTATCTGAATCACACCCGAGGTCCCCAAAACCTCACCATTGCGAAGCACAAATTCTCAGGCTTCCAAATTAACACTCTATGAACGCCGAACATTATTTGAATCACACCCGAGGTCCCCAAAACCTCAACCAAGCTTACCAACAAGTTCTAAAACATCAAATGAACTAGCTCGAAGTGTCAAATCACATCCAACATTACTAAAACCACGAATCGCGCATCGATTCAAGCCCTAATGAACTTATGAACTTTTATCTTCTACGTTCAATGCTGAAACTATCAAATCAACTCCGATTGACCTCAAATTTTGCACACAAGTCATAAATAACACAACAGACCTATTCCAACTTTCGGAATTAGGAACTGACCCCAATATCAACAAAGTCAACTCCCGGTCAAACTTTCCAACCTTCTAACTTTCACCAATTCATGCTGAAATGACCTTCGGACCTCCAAATCAACATCCGAACACGCTTTTACGTCTAAAATCACCATACAAAGCTATTGGAATTGTCAAAACTCCATTGCGGATTCATCTACGCACAAGTCAAACTATGGTTAACTCTTTCAACTTAAACATCCAACTTAGGGACTATATGTCCCATTTAACTCTGAAACTCACCCGAAACCAAAACCAAAACCCCGGCAACTCAGATAACCCAATATAACATAGAGGAGGCAATGAATAGGGGATCGAGGCTAAAATACTTAAAATGATCGGCCGGGTCGTTATATTCCCCCCTTCTTAAAATAAATGTTCATCCTCGAATGAGTATTGAGACATACATGAAGTAGTGAAAAGATGAGGATAACGACTACGTATACCATGCTCCCTCTCCTAAGTCGCCTGATCGACTGGTTGACCCCTCCACTTAATCTTCACTGAAGCGATATTCTTCGACCTCAACTTTCAAACGTGCCGGTCCAAAATGGCCACCGGCTCCTCAACATAAGACAAATTCTTGTCCAACTGGATTGAGCTGAAATCCAACACCTGATATTGATCGCCGTGATACTTCCGGAGCATAGAAACATGGAATATTGGATGAACTGCAGTAGGACTAGGTGGTAGTGCAAGCTTGTAGGCTACTTCTCCAATCCTCTCAAGAATCTCAAATAGTCCGATATACCTCGAGCTCAGCTTGACCTTCTTCCTGAACCTCATAACACCCTTCATGGGCGAAACCCGGAGCAAGATCCGCTCCCCAACTATGCATGCAACGTCACAAACCTTTCGATCTAGATAACTCTTCTGTCTAGATTGGGCTTTGCGAAGCCGATCTTGAATCAATTTAATCTTTTTCGAAGCTCCCGAACCAAGTATGTACCCAATAGCCTAGCCTCAACCGGATCAAACCAACCCACTGGAGACCTACACCGCCTCCCATACGAAGCCTCATACAGAGCCATCTAAGTGCTCGACCAGTAGTTGTTGTTGTAGGCAAGCTCCACGAGCGGCAAGAACTGATCCCAAGAACTCCCAAAGTCCATCACACATGCACGGAGCATATCCTCCAATATCTGAATAGTGCGCTCGGACTGTCCATCTGGCTGAGGGTGAAATGTTGTACTCAACTACACCCGTGTGCCTAACTCAAGTTGTACGGTCATCCAGAACTGTGATGTAAATTGCATACCCCGGTCAGAGATGATGTATCCCGACACGTCATGAAGTCTGACAATCTCGCGAATACAAACCTGAGCCAGCTGCTTTGAAGAATAAGTAGTCACCACTGGAATGAAATGAGCTGACTTGGTCAACCTATCCACAATCACCCATACTGATTTGAACCTCCTCTAAGTCCCTGGTAGTAACAACAAATTCCATAGTAACTCGCTCCCATTTCCACTTTGGAATCTCTAGTCTTTGAAGTAATCCACCTGGCTGCTGATGCTCATACTTCACCAGCTGGCAATTTAGGCACCGAGCTACATACTCTACTATGTCCTTCTTCATTCTCCTCCACCAATAGTGCTGCCTCAAGTCCTGGTAAATCTTGGTGGCACTCGAATTAATGGAGTATCACGAACTATGAGCCTCCTGAAGAATCAACTCACGTAATCCATCTACATTGGGCACACATAGCCTGCCCTGCATCAATAACACACAGTCATCTCCAATAGTGACCTCCTTGGCATCGCCGTGCTGAACCGTGTCCTTGAGGACAAGTAGATGGGGATCGTTATACTGACGCTCTCTGATACGATTATATAGAGAAGACCGAGAAACCACATAAGCCAAAACCCTACTCGACTCCGAAACATCCATTCTAACAAACTAGTTGGCCAAGGCCTGAACATCTAATGCTAATGGCCTCTTCGCTACAGGTGGATATGCTAAACTGCCCAAGCTCTCCGCCTTACGACTCAAGGCATCGCCAACCACATTGGCCTTCCCGAGATGATACAAAATGGTGATATCATAGTCCTTAAGCAACTCTAACCATCTCCACTGACGCAAGTTAAGATCCTTCTATTTGAACAGATGTTGTAGACTCCGGTGGACAGTGTACACCTTACAAGGGACACCGTACAAATAGGGCCGCCAAATCTTCATGGCATGAACAATAGCTGCTAACTCAAGGTCGTGGACATGATAGTTCTTCTCATGTACCTTTATTTGTCTAGACACGTAGGTAATCACCCTACCGTCATACATCAACACCGCGCCGAGTCCAACACGCGATGCACCACAGTACACAGTATAAGGCACCGAATGGACCACCCTTCTGGGTCAATCTAGTCGTAGGTGTAGCAATAGATGAGAAAACCTCTATGAATCAGCGGTAATACCTTACCAAACCAAGAAAACTTTGGATCTTAGTAGCTAAAGATGGTCTAGGACAATTTTGCACTGCATAAATCTTCTTCGGATCTACCTTGATCCCCTCACTCAACACTACATGACTCAAACACCTAATCAAGACAGAATTCACAGTTCAAAAATTTTGCATACTTCTTTTCTCTTAAGGTTTGAAGAACGATCCTCAGGTGCTGCTCATGATCCTCCCGGCTCCGGGAGTACACCAAGATGTCGTCAATAAACTCAATGATGAATGAGTCTAGATAGGTCTAGAATACATTGCTCATCAAGTGCATGAATGCTTCCGGGGTGTTGGTCAGCCCAAATGACATCGCAAGGAACTCGCAATGACCATATCGAGTCCTGAAGGCAGTCTTCGGAATATTCGGCTCCCGAATCTGCAACTGATGATAGCCTGACCGCAAATAAATCTTTGAGAACACTCTGGCTCCCTGTAGCTGATAAAATAGGTCATCAAAATGTGGTAATGGATACCTATTCTTCACTGTAACCTTGTTCAACTGTTAATAATCAATACACATGTGCATTGAACCATCCTTCTTCTTTATAAACAAGACCGGAGCACCCCAAGGTGATACACTGGGTCTAATGAAACCCTTATCAAGCACCTCTTGCAACTGCTTCTTTAACTCCTACAGCTCCACTAGGGCCATACGATATGGTGGACTAGAAATGGGCTAAGTGCCCGGCAACCATCTGATATGGCTTAAAGAAAGACACCACCTTGTTAGGAATATAATCCAAAGTACCTCACCACTCGAACCGTGGCAAACCTGGCATAGCCAACACCACCGTCTTGCTATGACAATAAAGAATAGCATGATAGGGCGACAACCAGTCCATACCCAAGATAACATCAAAATCTACCATACTTGGTAATAATAGGCCGACTCTAGTTTGGAAACCACCAAGAACAACTAAACACGACCGATACACACGGACAAATATAATAGAATATCTCACATACGTGGACACACAAATGGGAGAACTCAAGGAATCACGGGATATACCCAAATATGGAGTAAAGTAAGATGATACATAGGAATAAGTGGAGCCTGGATCAAATAAGACTAATGCATCTCTATGAAAAACCGGAACAATACTTGTGATGACCGAGTCAGAAGTGACCGACTCCGTCCTGGTAGGAAGAACATAACATCTAGCCAGGCCTTCCCTTATAGGGCGACCTCTACCTACCTGACCTTCACCCCTGGCTGGCTGTGCAGGTAGAGTGGCAACTTGTGTGGTAACCATGGTCTGAGAAGCCCGAGGGCCCTGTGGAATACATGGAGCCTGAATAGTCTGTGGAGGTTCACCCCTCCTGAGTCTGGGGAAATCCCTCACCTTATGACGAGTGTAACCACACTCAAAACAAGCTCTCGGATGATGTGGATGCTGAGACTGGCTCAGGCGTGGTCGGCTGGTCTGACCGCTGAAAGCACCCCGTGCAAGAGATACACTAGGTTGTAGCCGGAATACCGCTGGAAGCTGGAAGTGATGAATAAACAGGGCGGCTCACATACCCCTACCATGATAGGCTGCAACTGGGGCAGGGGTACCACTATATGTGCTAGGATCTTGAGGCCTCTTGACCTCCATCTCCTCTCTCTCCCGGGCCACATACCCTCCAATCTCCTAGCGATCTCCACTACATGCTGGTATGGGATGTCAATATCCAACTCTTGATCCATGATGAATCTAATATTGTGGTTGAGCCCCTCGATAAATCGACAGACTCGCTCTCTAACTATGGAGACTAAAGCTGGTGCATGTTGGGAAAACTCGTTGAACCTGACAACATACTCTTATACGATCATAGAAACCTGGCGCAAATGCTCAAACTTTGCGCGCCATGCATTACTAATACTCTGGGAACAAACTCACTCATGAACATCTCTAAGAACTGAGCCCATTTGAGTGAAGTTGCCTCATCTAGGCAACCCAACTCATACGCTCGCCACCACTGATAAGTCGCTCCCTTAAGCTGGAATGTAGTGAAAACAACCATACTCGACTCTACAATGCCCATAGTACGGAGGATACGGTGGCACCCCTCAAGAAAAACCTGGGCATCCTCTAAGTCCAAACCGCTGAAAGTAGGAGGGTGGTACTTCTTGTACCTCTCGAGCCTTAACTGCTACCCTAACCTCAGACTGAACTGGGACAATCGGTTGTACTAGTGTGACCTCTAGGACCTGGTTAACCTGGAATCACTGCTCTGGATACGGGCTGCGAGAGTCAGAGCTCCTCACCCGGCCTGAGATGTGGCAGGAGCAAGTGGAATCTATTACATCTCGTGTTTTCGTACGTTAAAGTACCGTCTTCAGTTAATCGACATAGACTCAGGGATGAGATTATCTTGAGGTTATAAGTATTTATGCTATTTATAACAAGCGATAAGAAAGTGTCGTGAAGGTTAAAAGGTAAACGAATCAAAGAAAGTGAGTTTTGTCGAAGTTTGTCAATATGGGATAGAATACGGTATTTATGGACTAGTGCCATATGAGGTACCCCATAACCACCGTAGTAGGGTACCTAAAGTGTGTTAAAAGTGAGTAGTAATTTAAGTAATTTGATATTTCTTAATTATGTGGATAATTGGGTAATTAATAATTTTTAGTGGGAGATTAATTAAAATCTTTGGATAATAAAAAAACCTCAACGTGGCAGCACCCCCTTCCAATGTAATGACTCTTACAAGAGAGTGAAAGGTGGCACATTATGTGACACCAATCTTGAAATGTGGGACCCACACGCATTAAAGCATAATTCCCTCTAAATTGAAGAAAGGTGCTTATATCAAAGATGTTATCTATGGTCTTCAACAATAGTTCAAACACAAATTTCATCTTAGCAGCGTGGTATTTTTTTGCAATTCTAATGAAGCCTGGTATAATCTTTCTCAAGAATATCATACAGATTTTTCCCTATTCCGGTCTTGCCGTCACCTGTTTTGTAACAATTGTCGTGGGTTAGAGAGATTGTCAAGAGAATCGGTTCAGGTACGTTAAGGCTATCCCTTCTTTCTCTTTTTCATGATCCAAACGATACAAACGAAACGAGTAAATGCACACCTTTCGTAAACGACTCTATTCATAGAATTACTATGGATGCCTATGTTCTTTATTTCCCATGTGAATTATCAATATATCTCCTATTCACGGGACTCAGAAAAATACGTAGTTGATAAAGTTATCCGAAAGGTATAATAATCTTATAACATTCCGACAAAATCTTATTAATGTATTTCTTATGCATTTCATTCATTATTATTATAACATTCCAACAAAATCTTATTAACGTATTTCTTATGCATTTCATTCATTTATACATGTACATTGACCCCTGACCACATGGTGTTATATACGCATATATTATATGTATATGGGATATGGGAAAAGGTTATGGCGTGATATACACACCATAACCTGATCAGCTGGTATATGTTGATGATTTTGCCCATAGTGGCCGAGATGATATGATGGAATGCCCTTAGAGGCTTGATGATATTATGAACACCTATACTTATGCATGACATGACATTTATACGCACATGCATGACATCATAAAAATTGCAGGATTTACGAAGCAATTTAGACTTACATGCGGAATTCTTTATTCCATGTTTCATCTATGTCTTTTATCTACTGAATTTTATGCCTTACATACTTAGCACATTATTTTTACTGACCCCCTATTTCTCGGGGCCTGCGTTTCATGCCTGCAGGTGCAGGTAGACTAACAGATGGTCCCCCTTCTTAGGATCCTTGATCAGCGAGAGTTGGTGTGCTCTATTTGATCCAGAGCTGCTTTGGATTTTGGTACGATATGTTTGTATACATATATGGGTATGACGGGGCCAGTCCCATCCTTGTACAATTGTATATTCTGTTAGAGGTCTGTAGACAGTCATGTATAGTTGGGTAGTATGTGGCCTTGTCGACTTTCAGTTTTGGATATGTAATTGTCTATAGCAACCTTGTCGGCTTGCCCTATGTATTTCGCACGTGTATGTATATGTGTCTTTTGGACAGGTTTCCTCACGTATGGTATTCTTGTAGTTCAGCAGATGTTATTCATGTTTATATCTTAGATGCATGCTTAAGGTGTTCAACAGGTAGGACTCGGGCACTCGTCATGGCCCATGGGTTTGGGTCGTGACAAAAGTGGTATTAGAGTAGTTTTGTCCTAGGGTTGTCTACAGACCGCGTCTAGTAGAGTCATGTTTATGGGTGTGTTGTGCACCACACTTATAGGCAGGAGGCTACAGGACATATAGGATGTTGTCCTCTTTTCTTGTCTTGGATCGTGGGATATAAGAATTCATGTTCCCAACGATATGTTACGTTTTCCGTGATGCCTCCGTAGACTACAACCGCCCAGAAGGGCAAGTTCGTGGCTTATGAGACTACTAGTCCAGCACCAGGAGTTACCAGGGCTCGGGAAGAGTCTCATAGTGAGATTCCATCTCAGACTTCACACACCCCGCCCTCTCCAGAAGAGCTCCGAGGGGCACCAGCTCCTGCTCTCGCCCTTGTACGTCCAGCTCCTCAGCTAGATGCACCGATTCAGGAGATGAGAAATGCTATTCAGCTATTAACTCGATTACTAGCTGCACAGGTATTTATTGATAGAAAGCAGAGGACTTTGGGGGTAATGAAGGCCACTGCGACTGAGTCAGTTGAGCTAGCTTCCTATAGATTCCAAGATGTTGCAGTTAATTGTTACGAGTCTTGGGAGTTGTCCAGAGGCGAGGATGTCTTACATCCCGTACCTTAGCATTAGGATGTGCCGTAGTAAATCCACATGTGTTCGAAGGGATTATGTCTATTAGGAGGTTATAGAGGGTTTAAGATATTATTATTATGAGACCCTGTAAGTTTACAACCTTGATATCGTTAGATATTATGTTAGTATGGTATTTTCTTTTAAGTGAAATATTTTAGTAAAAGTTTTATAAGTATAATTTTGGATAGTTACCATTATTACTATTTTCGAATATGGTATATTATACACATAATATGAGAAATTTTATGAGATTTTCTTTATTGTAAAGATAGAAATTATTTTCTCACAAGAAAGAAGGATATCTTTTTACTACTTTAAGACTTAAGCGTACAAAATTTTTACTCTTTATATGATTAGGAAAATTATAAGTTAGGAAAATATATGTATTTTTACATGGATGTCTTAATGAAATAATAGTGTATGTATTTATTTTATATTGTACCACATGAACATGATAGTAGGATGCATAAAGTTTATTAAAAATAAGTAGAATTTTAAGTAATTTGAGACAATTCTTAATTATGCGGGTAATTGGTTAATTAACGGATAACAGGACACTACCTAATTACCCAATAAGTGGATAAAGATTAACATTTCCCACTCCCACCCCCCACGTGGCAGCACCCCTTAAAGCATATGTATGACTCTTTAAGTTACTACATTAGGTGGCAAAGTTATAGAACTCTTTGGTTAAAGAATTAGAAATAATCTATATAATATTTTCTTATTGTCACTTGACCTGACACAAAGCTGATACTTTTGTTATAGTTGTATGTCCGGTAGAGAATGAAACAACTATGCCTTCTGGATTAAGGTGTAAAACTTGCTTGCAACACTTGGTTCGAGTGTCAATTAGAGGAATGATGTCCCTGAAGTACCTTAGATAAGATAGTTTTGTTTCCATTCAATTGTAAAGAAAGTTGGATGCTTCCACACTAGAGAATTTTTGGAAGACAAGATTAGTTAGGTTCCTGGTTATTGCCTCAAATTTATTGTTTCAAGCCGTTTAAGTTTGCCAATCCTGTTCACCTTTCTAGGTTATTTTTGGATATCCAAGGTCAACACATTGTGTTAAAAAGAAAAACAATACCTTCGTATATAGATAATTCAGTACGTTTGATAGAGATAAGAAGAGTCCATAAACACATTATGCATGTTCTTAAGCATCTTGATGATTTAAGGAAATGATTATCTGACTTATAAAAATCTAATTTACTGCATCCAAGCACTGCTCAGAAGTGAAGGGGACATTGGAAAAACTCCATAGCTCAGCTATGTTAAGGCTATCCCTTCTTTCTTTTGGCATGATCTATAATACAAATGAAATGAGCAAAATACACAACTTTCATAAATGACTCTATTCCTAGAAATACTAGGGGTGTCTATATTCTTGATTCCCCATGTGAATTATTATTATATCTTCTGTTCATGGGTCTCAGAAAAATACGTATTCGATAAAGTTTATCTGGAAGGCATATTGATTTTTATGGCATTCCGAGAAAATCTTATTAACGTATTTCTTATGCATTTCATGCATTTATACATGTACATTGACCCATGACCAAATGGCGTTATATACGCGTATATATGTGTATTATATTTATATGGGATATGGAAAAAAAGTTACGGCGTTATATACGCACCACCACCTGATCTAGGGGTATGCATTCGAATTGGTTTATCGATAAATCGAATCGATTATTTGTTATCGGTTTATCGATTTATCGATTTCGATTTCGAAATTTTGCTTATCGAGTTATCGATTTCGATTTCGATTTTGTCCTCTTCAGTTATCGGTTTATCGATAAACCGATAAGATATACTAAAAAGACAAGTATACCCTTCTTCTATGATATCCTTTTCTTTACCCTAAGTCCCTAACCTCACACAAAATCACAACTTTCACACCATTCTCAACCTTTTCCACTCTTACAAAAAATCCTTTAAAAATGGTAAGAACCAAACAAAGAGCACGTAAATCCACTGGAGGAAAGGCACCAAGGAAGCAACTCGCAACAAAAGCCGCCAGAAAATCAGCTCCGGCAACCGGAGGAGTGAGTAAGCCCCACCGTTTCCGTCCAGGTACGGTGGCACACTTCGAGAGATCCGTAAGTATCAGAAGAGTATTGAACTTCTAATCCGTAAACTCCCATTTCAGAGACTGGTTAGAGAAATAGCACAGGATTTTAAGACTGATTTGAGGTTCCAGAGCAGTGCTGTGGCGGCGCTTTAGGAAGTAGCAGAGGCGTACTTGGTGGGTTTGTTTGAGGATACGAACTTGTGTGCTATTCATGCTAAAAGGGTTACTATTATGCCTAAGGACATTCAGTTGGCTAGGCGGATTAGAAGTGAAAGGGCTTAGTATATTTTTGTTTGCAGTTTGGGTTTTGTTTTTAGGTTGTCTTTTTGTTGTAATCTAATGAAAGATTTGGAAATGATAATCTGGAAAAGATTGCTAACCCTATTATTTTCTCTACCACATTTAAGGAATGATCATATTAAAGCTCAAGGGAATGAAGTTCAAATTAATGGAAAACAGAATTAGCCGTGATGATGTATTTTTTTTATACCATTGGAGTGTTGGTGGCATACATTTGATCCCTTACTTTAGTTTCATTGCTTGTGCTTGTTGACACAATTTTTATATTATAAACGATGTTCGTCTTATTTTAGCTTCTTTTTGTCCATATTAGTTAGGTGTGTTTATAGCGATATACTTTCCGTGGAATCCCGCAAATTTTCTTATTGGTGTAATCGATAACAGAATCGATAAGCCCCAAAAATCGATAAATCGAAATCGAAAAAATCAAAACCTTATTGAAACGATAACGATAAGCATATGTACAAATCGATAATTGATAAGGGTCAAAATCGAATCGATAAATCGAATGCACACCCCTAACCTGATCAGCCGGTATACGTTGATGATTTGCCCACATTGGCCGAGATGATGTGATGGGATGCCCTCAGAAGCATGATGACATTATGAACACATGTACCTATGCACGACATGACATTCATACGATATGCATGGCAGTATAAGTATTTCATGATTTACAGGGTCATCCAGACTTACAGGTTGAGTCGTTTACTCTATATTTCTTCCATGCCTTTTATATACTTATTTATGTTCCTTATACACTCAGTACATTATTCGTACTGACGTCCTTTTGTTGGGGACGCTGCATTCATGCATGCAGGTATAGATAATCAGTTTGACGAGCCTTCATAGTTGACGAGATTGGCATTCAACGAAGGATCGGTAAGACTCGACCTCATTCGGAGTGCAGCCGAGTCTATGAGTCATTGTGTTAGAGTTTTGCTACAAACTTATGGGTAGGCCAGTACCCTGTCCCATTTAATATCGAATAATCTTAGAGGCATTGTAGACAAAGGTTCATTTTGTATAGTGTGTCAGAGACCTTGACGGCCCATATGTAATCATGTTTTAAGAACGATGGTTCATTGATACTGTGTTTGGCCACTTATAGTTATACATTATGAGTTGTGGCCATGTTGGCCCATGATAGTTACAGAAGAAAAATAAATAAGTTACAGAGTGGTTCGCTCGGGGTAGTGCTTAAGCTATGATATGCCTAAAATTAAGTTATATGCTATAATGTTTCTCATAGTTGTAATATTGTTGTGAACTATCCGAGCCATGTTTGAGGTTACAAAGAGTCTAATTCCCAGAATAAACTTAGCAATTGCTATTATTTTGATGAAATTGCCGATTTGAGTTATGATAGCACACTTTGCACTTGCCTACAGTTTAGCATGTTATTATACCGGTCCAGGAGCATGAAATCTAATATTTATTCATCATATACATGTGTTCCCATATACTTGCTTCTGTGTAATATGATTTGGACTGGATACTTGACCATGCCGGGCGGATTGTGTTGATATTTTTATGACCACACCGGTCGGATCCCCAAACCATTCATGATTAATACAATATTTTGAATATTATAGGGGTAAGGTCCAACAAGGCAATTCACAGGCCAAAACAATTGATAGACATCAACAACATCATCTCTGTTGCAATCATGGGACCCATGGTTAGCAATGACAAAATTGAAGGGTACGGGACATATTTGGGTTTTCAAAATTGTATATCTAATAATAATGGAATGTTTTGGTGTTTATGGAAGAATATCAGTCAAACCTCTATCATAAAAAACTATGAACAACATATTTCCATCAGTGTTGAAGATGGAGCACACAACCTACCCCTACCCCCATTGCTATCAGTGCAATATATCCTAAATGTACTGCTTTGGAAAAAAGAGATTTATGGAGCAGCCTAGAAAATATCGGTCTTGCTATTAATGGACCTTCGTGCATTGCAGGGGACTTCAGTGATATTTTAGATCCAGATGAGAAGCTTGGTGGTAAACCTTATAGGATGCACAAAAGCTTGGAATTCCAGAACTACATGGCTAATTGTGGTACCACAAATATTGGCTATTGTGGACCTAACTTCACATGGTGAAATAATAGAAGACCAAGGAAAATAATTTGGAAAAGTGTCCATAGAGTGTTCATTAACGATAAATGAACTCAGAAATTCCATAACACTATTGTCAAACATTTAGTGAGGACAGGAGCTGATCACATGCCACTTCTAATGAAATCTTCAAACACCAGCACTAATCACATTAGTTACTTTAAATTCCTCAATTTATGGACAAGGATTCTAAAGTATTGTTAAAGAAGCTTGGAGTACTAATATCAATAGTAATAGTATCTGGAGACTCCAATCCAAATAGAAGCTACTTAGTAGAAGATTGAGTCAATGTTCAAGAGAAGAAGTTGGCAACACACATGCTCATTGTGACGACCCTGCCGATCGTCTTATAAATTACCGCTCCGTTTTCCCCATTTCTGCTTCTTTATGCTTTGTTATCCGTGTTTTATGTGATCAAGTTGATTAGTTTTCGTTCGGAGTGAATTTGGTAAGAAATGAGACACTTAGTCTCTTTTAAGAAGGTTTAAGTTGGAAAAGTCAACCGGATGTTGACTTACGTGTTAGAGGGCTCGGATGTGAGTTCCGATGGTTCGGTTAGCTTCGGGAGGTGATTTGTGACTTAGGAGCTGTAGACATGTGATTTTTGACCCTCCCCAAGATTTTACATATTTTAGCACGTAAATATTTAATCAAGGCCTAATATCGCTGTTTTAGTTAATTTTGACTCTACTTTAATTTATTACAAGAAAATGAAAATTACAAAAAATAGTTTTGTTTAATGTTTTGTAGTCATTTTTAATCTTGAAAAATACAAAAAAAATATAGTTTATTTTAACGGTCAGTTTTATTTTAATAGTTATTTACTCAAATAGGATTAATCAATAATTGGTGTAGTATTTTTGGTCTTGTGTTAGAAGAAATTAAAGAGTATTAAATTTGGGGCTAATTTTGTTTGGTCTTAATTGAAAATGCCCAATTTGGGATAGCCCAAACATTAAGCCCATACCCATTCCCCCCATTTAACCTAACCTAATTCCTACCCCTATAAATTAACACCTAAACACACACTAATCAGCTGCAACATACATACTAGAGACCCCTAGATCGAAGAAGAGAGAGCGGACGGATTCACACTGAAAATCATCCGCCGCAACACTCCAAAACACCATCCCCACCGCTATGCTCCTTCTTCAACCTAACAAAAACTCCAACACCTGCCGCTAAACACCATGGAACAAGACCTTCCATGGTTTTTTCTTGAACAACAACAACCACAGAAGAACTCCCCTCTTCATCGAGCAGCTTCAGCCATCCCTCACGTTAAAAACGACCATCCTTGTACATGCCTGTCTTCCGTTTCCTCTAGCCATTTCCACCATAAAACAACCACAACACACACACAAAACCAGAAAAGGAGAAGATACAAAGAAGGAGGTGATGGGGGCGAAAACAGTGATAGAACGTGAGAAGGGACAAGAACAGTCCCATATATGAAAAGATTCGAAGCATGTTTGTCCAAATTCGAGTTCTGGTTTCGAGCTGTCCGTTTGCAAATCCAAGGTGCCGATTCGAGGTCCATTGTTGAATTTTGTCGCGGTTCCGGCGAGTTTCGAGGTTTGGATCGTAATTCCGTCGAGGGTCAGTAGATTTTTCGGTCGAGGTCAGTGTCGAGTTTCAGATTCATGTAAAGGTTCATTTTTGCCTCACCCTTGACTGATATATAACTTCTGAATTTTATAATGCATGTTGAAAGAAGCAATGTTATTAGTGAGCATTTGTGTATATGTGTTTTAAAAAAGTTGAGATGATTTGAATCCTCACGTTAATATCTATTATTTTTGAGAAATGCCTACTGAAGTGCACTACTGCTTCATTTTCATGTTTGTTTTAGAATACTGTATGTCATTAGTAATGTGTTTGTTTAATGAGAGTTTAAGAATGATGAAATGTATTAAGCAAAGTAGATGTGTTGAATTAGAAATGCAAAGTTTGATAGGAGTAGTTTGGTTGTTTCTGTGAATCAATTTTCGTGTGTGGAATCAGAATAAACATATGCCTTAACTTTAAATTCTTTTTTTGTAAAAAGCGGTTATCTTTAAATAGATGTCTTAAAATCGGCTATTTCTGCACCCCGCCATGTTGATATAGAGAAAAATTTCAATGCCTTTCGTAACAGTTAGACTCTTTTGCAATCTTTGATATGATATAAGAAGCTGAATATCAGTAGAAATGTTCTAGGCACGTTTAATTAAATAGTTTTCATAGTTACGGGTACGGTTCCCCTGACGTAGTTGTGAAACTTAATTTCAAATTTGCTTTAAATATGAATATCCGTAGTTCATTTAGTTGAATAGTTTTGAGGCGTGCCATGCCAAATAAAATCCTAAAACTCACGGCCCTCATTTAATTAATGTGTTGAATCTTTATAATCGAGGCGTGCCATTTAGTGAATTTTCATAGCCCTCGCAAAGTTGAAAGTGCGTAGTTGCTTTAGGCGCGCTGTCTAATAATTTACCTTCCTAAACTCGGGTGCACATTTATGTGACCCAAATCCAAGTCCCAACAATGTTAGATAAAATATGTCAAGAGCCGCGTGTGCATTTATGTGACGTGGTTCGAGACGTATTTTAAATGACGTTGCAATTTTCTTTTAAAAATTATTAAATAAAGCGGTTAAAGTTAAAATTGAACCATAGGCTAAACATGTATTAAAATCAGATAATAGGCAAATTATGATAGTTTAAGCGATCGTGCTAGAACCACGGAGTCCGGGGGTGCCTAACACCTTCCCTCGGGTTAACAGAATTC
Organism: Nicotiana attenuata; assembly: GCF_001879085.1. Lineage (NCBI taxonomy): Eukaryota > Viridiplantae > Streptophyta > Magnoliopsida > Solanales > Solanaceae > Nicotiana > Nicotiana attenuata. The sequence goes on from NW_017670397.1 coordinate 552,066, forward strand.
CTTATTCAGAAATTCTGGTTCGCAGACTTCAAAAGAAAAGTCGAAATTTCCTCGATATGGGATTTAAAATAAACCGGTGACTTGGGACACCAAATAAACTATCCCAAGTGGCGACTCTGAATTGAATAAATAATACCATTTCGAATAATGTCACATAAATTGGAAAAACTCCCTTATATACTATCCTTCAGGGTGGTGTGTAAAAAAGGAGGTGTGATAGCTCTGGCGACTCTGCTGGGGAAAAGAACCCAGAACCTCTGGTTCTGGGTTCAGAATTCGAGCTTAGATGAATTGTTATAGTTGGCTTTATTTATTATATGAGTTTATTACATATTTTGGCCTAATGTGCTAAATGTTGCTTTTACCGCTTTGATATTATCTGAACTGTATATATAAACTGCTACGTAACCCTTCTCTTCTCATCTTCGGGGATGTGCTCGCTGGTCGAGACTCCCTATTCTGTTAGTGTCATACCTTGAAATAAAAAAGAGGCTCGGACAAGTTACTAAGCCGGATGGCCTTTTGGTTCCCGGTACGTAGCCCCCTCCTCGACTCGAGTTGTCCGCTCGGGTACACAGTCTAGAACATATACCCAGGTTTTGAACCTAGAATAACTCAGCCTCATGCCGGATCCCTAGTAGGAACGCTTGTTTGCATCACGTGCATTTGACTTAGGGGATTCAACATAGGGGTTGGGTCCGTCTAGGACAGGTGTACCCAAAATAACAGACCATCCTGATGCATCCTACTTGTGCATTTATCTACTTTGGATTTGCATGCTGACCGGCTTTCTGAATAAAAGGGGAGAGTTTGGGAGAAGAAAATATCAGTGTGGGGGTTAAGAGGGGTAACAACTTGTTTTGAAAGAAAAAACCAATGTCCAAATGGTACTGAAACTCTGCCGAATTTTTGAGAAAAATGAAAAAAAGAGAAGGAAAAGGTTTTGTTTTCAAAAATAGTTGGTTTTGTCTCATTTGACCGAACTACGCGGGTCTAATTCTCACCGGATGTGAGATACGTAAGCAAACCTCATCGGTTCCGAGCCCAATTTTCAAAAAGTCCAAAAATATTTTTTTTTAGTTCTTTCTTTAGAAATCTTTCCCTAGAAAAATCAAAAAAAAGAAGAAGTAGTTTTTAAACTCAAAAATGATTTCCTTCTTTCTAATGTCTTTCATGCGAAAAAAAAGAAAATCAATAAAAAACAAAATCCAAATACGGGTTTCCTTCATTTTGAAGTATTTTTCAAAAAAAAAAAATTCCAAAAAAAATTCAGAAACAAAAATCTAAAAAATACTCCTTAGATGTCTTTCTTTCATAAATGTCAATAAAAAGGAATTTTGAAAAAAATTGAACTCCAAAAAAATTTTTTGCTTTTCTTTAGAAGTACTTTTGTAAATAATAAAAGCTCAAAAATTCAAAATATTTTTCTTCAAAAAAAAGTCCCTCTTTCGAAAATTAAGAGGTTACATCCAAAATCCAAAGATATTTTCTTTCTTCCTTAAAAAAAAGAGAAAACAAATGAAAATTCAACCAAAAAATATTTTCTTATTACTTTTGAAATTTCCAAAGTTCCAGTCAAAAGAAAAGGAATTTTTAGAAGTCTTTCTTTCAAAAAAAAAAAATCCCTTTCTTCTTTAAAAGCATTTTTTTTAGAAAATTCCAAAAGAAAAAAAAATCAAAAAATCAAAAATATTTTTCTTTTGCCTTAAAGCTCCATGGTCTGAGTTTTATATAAAAAAAAAAAGAGTTAGTTTACTCAATTCCCAATTCTTCCTGAACTACGCAAGATCTGATTCATGCGGGGTCATGATACGTAGGCAATCCCCATCGGATTCGATCATAGCCATAGAAATAAATTGAGTGAAAAAATAAACTTGAAAAAAAGAAAAAGAAAATTTGAGTGAAAAAGAGAAAAAGAAAAATAGTGAAAAAAAAAGAAGAAAAAAAAAGAGCGACAAGAAATAAAAGAGTGACAAACAAAAAGAGAAAATGAGAGTGCCAAAATAAAAGTGCGGCAAAAACGAGATGAAAAATTAAGAGTGATTAAAGAGAGGCAAAAAGAGGTACATACTGAAAGGGTTAGTTAAGGCCGGGATGAAACATGCAACTGTTCAAACACATGGTAGAAGCGTTTAACTGTTAGGTGCATTGCATCCCAACGTGCGATTTCCTATATGTTAAATGTCTCAAAACTAACAAGGTTGTTTGTGCGAGCAAATTAGCCAGGTTTTGTTCAGGTGGTTGGTTTTGTTGGTACGTGGTGATGAATGCGCAACCTTGCACGTGGCCACAACATTATACACAAAATCGAGCTCTACCTCCTAGAAATGCCCTTCCTTACCAAGCTTCATACAATCCCCAATCAAATGTTCCTCAGTACAATCCTCGCCCAAGAGAGCCTTTCAAAAGGAATAAGTTCACCCCTATTGGTGAATCGTACTCGGGTTTGTTCCAAAAGCTAGTCAGGCGAGTTCTTCTGCAGCCAGTGGCCCCAAACCGGCCAAACCCCGAGTCCCCTCGCGCCGAGCTGATGCTAGATGTGAATACAACTCTGGAGCGGTGGAGCACAATACAGAGGACTGTTGGACCCTCAAAGGGGCAGTTGAAGATTTGATTGAAGCTGGAAGAATCATTTTTCGGGACGAAGAGGCTCCCAACATGATGAACAGTCCTCTGCCTACTCACACCAATGGGCCAGTAGTCAGAATGACTTGTGAAGATAAGAAATTTGATTCGGCACTGAAGACCATTGCATCCATTGCCGAGACAGAAGAAAAGTCAAAAAACGGTTGCCAAGCGTGAAAGATCCCTATCAGACGGGAGTCTCGGTAGCCAGTCTTGCTATCCTTTCTGCATCCGGATTATCTCAGGGTGTGACCCGGATGTTTTACTCTATTGTCTTACTTTCCGATGTAAACCCTTCTCTCTTCAAAAATCAAAAAAAAAAGAAAATAAAAAAAATAAATCAAAAAAAAAGAAATCAAAAATCAAATGAAATTAATATTTCATTGTCCAGGAATGTCTCTTTTCTTAATCTTGTCGTTTTTCTTATTCTCTTTTCAGTTCTGTTAAATGCAGATTTCAATAACATGACATGCTTGCGGACTTCATGCCCAGATCCTAAGACGCTGTCAGACTTCGAAATAATGAGTCAAGAGCCAGAATGCAAAGAAGATAAGTCTAAGGAAATAAAACAAAGAGTTGGAACAACTGAAGGAAAATTGGCTTCAATTTGGAAAGGTCCATACATTGCGACAAGAGTACTGCCGAAAGAGCACGTTGTACTTGGGATACATCGAAGGAAATTTTCCGGAAACAAATGGCAATGCAAATGCAGTCAAAAGGTACTATGTTAGATCCTCTATATAACATAAATGTTCTCAGGATGGGATGAAGAAGGCTTTCTTTCTCACTATCCAAACACTTAACCCTTTCCAAACCCCTTTGAGCCGGTTACTCTTCTTTGATTACCCTCTTTGGAACTTGAAAGTTTTATGGAAAAAAAAAAGAAATGAAAAATGAAAAAAAAAAAGAAAAAAAATAAATGAAAAATGAAGAGAAGTGGAAAAGGAAAGGAAAACGAAAAAGAAAAAAAAAAGAAAAACAAAAGAAAATAAAAAAAACAAAATGTTTCCCCTGAACTACGTTTGACTTGATTCCGAAAGGATACGTAAGCAGCCTCTCTTTGGGGTTCAGTCACACCAAAACAAAAATACAAAGTCCCCCAAAAAGTGAAACTGGGGCATATGTTATAATGGTTCGGCGATGATCTCGCCCAAAAAGGTTCCAAAGTTGTAACTCAATCCAAATCCTTTTTACCCCAAAACCTTGTTCAAATCCAAATCCTTTTTATTTCTCTCATTTTAGAGAAATAAAATGAGAGAGTCTTATTGGTAAAAACCCACACGGGCACCGTAAGGCGATGGTGAGCAAAGAAATCAAAACGAGAGAGTNTTTAATACTCGAGTTGAGTTTCTAGACATAGGGCCTCCATTCCCTAGTCGCCTTTTTACCAACATTAGGGCTCCAATCCCTGAGTTGAAATTTTTAGACATAGGGCATCCATTCCCTAGTCGCCTTTTACCAACATTAGGGCTCCAATCCCTGAGTTGAGATTTTAGACATAGGGCCTCCATTCCCTAGTCGCCTTTTTATTAACATTAGGGATCCAATCCCTGAGTTGAGATTTTTAGACATAGGGCCTCCATTCCTCAATCGCCTTTTTGCCAACATTAGGGCTCCAATCCCTAAGTTGAGATTTTAGACATAGGGCCTCCATTCCCTAGTCGCCTTTTTGCCAACATTAGGACTCCAATCCCTGAGTTGAGATTCTTAGATATAGGGCCTCCATTCCCTAGTCGCCTTTTTTCCAAAATTAGGGCTCCAATCCCTGAGTTGAGATTTTAGACATAGGGCCTCCATTCCCTAGTCGCCTTTTTGCCAACATTAGGGCTCCAATCCCTGAGTTGAGATTTTAGACATAGGGCCTCCACTCCCTAGTCGCCTTTTTGCCAACATTAGGGCTCCAATCCCTGAGTTGAGATTCTTAGACATAGGGCCTCCATTCCCTAGTCGCATTTTTTGCCAACATAGGGCCTCCATTCCCTAGTTGAGAATTTTAGATATAGGGCTCCATTCCCTAATCTTTGCTCCTAAAGGCAAACAATCCTTGTTTTATCGCTTTCAAAAAAAAAAGAAAAAAAAAAAATGTTTGGATCTTAGTTACAAATAACTCACGAAATTTCCTAGTGAAAACTGGGGTCGAAAAATTTCGTTCATTTGTTTGTTTTGGTGTTTGAGCAGGTTTGACCTCGAGGCACAGGATTCGGGATGACCAAAAGAATGAGTCTCAATCCAGAATAAAGAAAAGAAAAAAAACAAAAAGAAGTGAACTCAGAATGCTGAAACGGAGAAAGACGCAGACTGCCCAAGATATGATTGAAATCACAGGCTTCGCATGTCTCGCCTTGATCCAAAGCTGAAGAAAGAACCAGCACCTACAGCTGTCGAGCATCAAGATTCAGATGGGAGTCTGCAGCGAGAACTAGCCAAGACTCATGATCAAGTTTCAAGCGATTTATAGATAGGATTCTTGTAACTCGAAGCTAATAGGCTTAGTTAGTCATTTTCATTTTTGATTTTGATGTAATAATGGGACCGCGGACCGGAACCTCGACGGCACCTCGCTCGGCTCTCAACCTCGGTACTCCATCACCTCATTCACTTCTGAACTACACGTGGCTTGATTCCTTTATAGCCAAGGATATGTAGGCAGCTCAGATACCAGGACTCGGTTACATTCTCCTTTCTTTTAGCTTTTGGTCTCTCCAAATAAGGGTCGGGTCAAAAACCCGTCTCGTCATTCTTTGTCTGAAAACTCTTCGCGTTTCCAGTCAAAGAGGTGCATCTGTGGACATGTGATTTTTGACCCTCCCCAAGATTTTTCATATTTTAGCACATAAATATTTAATCTAGGCCTAATATCGCTATTTTAGTTAATTTTGAGTCTTTTATTTTAATTTATTACAAGAAAATGAAAATTACAAAAAAATAGTTTTGTTTAATATTTTGTAGTCATTTTTAATCATGAAAAATACAAAAAAACAACATAGTTTATTTTAACGGTCAGTTCTATTTTAATAGTTATTTACTCAAATAGGATTAATTAGTAATTGGTGTAGTATTTTTGGTCTTGTGTTAGAAGAAAGAGTATTAAATTTGGGGCTAATTTTGTTTGGTCTTAATTAAAAATGCCCAATTTGGGATAGCCCAAACATTGAGCCCATACCCATTCCCCCCATTTGACCTAACCTAATTCCTACCCCTATAAATTAACACCTAAACACACACTAATCAGCTGCAACATACATACTAGAGACCCCTAGATCAAAGAAGAGAGAACGGACGGATACACACTGAAAATCATCCGCCGCAACACTCCAAAACACCATCCCCACTGCTATGCTCCTTCTTCAACCTAACAAAAACTCCAACGCCTGCCGCTAAACACCATGGAACAAGACCTTCCACGGTTTTTTCTTGAACAACAACAACCACAGAAGAACTCCCCTCTTCATCGAGCAGCTTCAGCCATCCCTCACGTTAAAAACGACCATCCTTGTACATGCCTTTCTTCCGTTTCCTCTAGCCATTTCCACCATAGAACAACCACAACACACACGCACAAAACCAGAAAAGGAGAAGATACAAAGAAGGAGGTGATGGGGGCAAAAACAGTGATAGAACGTGAGAAGGGACAAGAACAGTCCCATATATGAAAAGATTCGAAGCATGTTTGTCCAAATTCGAGTTTTGGTTACGAGCTGTCCGTTTTGCAAANCCGATTCGAGGTCCATTGTTGAATTTTGTCGCGGTTCCAGCGAGTTTCGAGGTTTGGATCGTAATTCCGTCGAGGGTCAGTAGATTTTCCGGTCGAGGTCAGTGTCGAGTTTCAGATTTATGTAAAGGTTCATTTTTGCCTCACCCTTGACTGATATATAACTTCTGAATTTTATAATGCATGTTGAAAGAAGCAATGTTATTAATAAGCATTTGTGTATATGTGTTTTGAAAAACTTGAGATGATTTGAATCCTCACGTTAATATCTATTATTTTTGAGAAATGCCTACTGAAGTGCACTACTGCTTCATTTTCATGTTTGTTTTAGAATACTGTATGTCATTAGTAATGTGTTTGTTTAATGAGAGTTTAAGAATGATGAAATGTGATTAAGCAAAGTAGATGTGTTGAATTAGAAATGCAAAGTTTGATAGGAGTAGTTTGGTTGTTTCTGTGAATCAATTTTCGTGTGTGGAATCAGAATAAACATATGCCTTAACTTTAAATTCTTTTTTGTAAAAAGCGGTTATCCTTTAAATAGATTTCTTAAAATCGGCTATTTCTGCACCCCGCCATGTTGATATAGAGAAAAATTTCAATGTCTTTCGTAACAGTTGGACTCTTTTGCAATCTTTGATATGATATAAGAAGCTGAATATCAGTAGAAAAGTTCTGGGCACGTTTAATTAAATAGTTTGCATAGCTACGGGTACGGTTCCCCTGACGTAGTTGTGAAACTTAATTTAAAATTAGCTTTAAATATGAATATGCGTAGTTCATTTAGTTGAATAGTTTTGAGGCGCGCCATGCCAAATAAAATCCTAAAACTCACAGCCCTCATTTAATTAATGTGTTGAATCTTTAGAATCGAGGCGTGCCATTTAGCGAATTTTCATGGCCCTCGCAAAGTTGAAAGTGCGTTGTTGCTTTAGGCGCGCTGTCTAATAATTTACCTTCCTAAACTCGAGTGCACATTTATGTGACCCAAATCCAAGTCCCAACAATGTTAGATAAAATATGTCGAGAGCCGCGAGTGCATTTATGTGACGTGGTTCGAGACGTATTTTAAAAATAACGTTGAACCATAGGCTAAACATGTATTAAAATCAGATAATAGGCCAATTATGATAGTTTAAGCGACCGTGCTAGAACCACGGAATCCGGGGGTGCCTAACACCTTCCATCGGGTTAACAGAATTCCTTATTCAGAATTTCTGGTTCGCAGACTTCAAAAGGAAAGCCGAAATTTCCTCGATGTGGGATTTAAAATAAACCGGTGACTTGGGACACCAAATAAACTATCCCAAGTGGCGACTCTGAATTGAATAAATAATCCCATTTCGAATAATGTCACATAAATAGGAAAAACTCCCTTATATACTATCCTTCGGGGTGGTGTGTAAAAAAGGAGGTGTGACAGGAGCGTGATCAGAATTGGTTTTGGAGGTCCGGTGTAGAATTAGGCTTGAATTGGCGAAGTTAGTATTTTGGCGATTTCCGGTTGGTAGGTGAGAATTTGATCCGAGGGTCGGAATGGAATTCCGAGAGTTGCTGTAGCTTCGTTATGTTATTTGGGATGTGTGTGCAAAATTTCAGGTCATTCGGACGTGGTTTGGTTGGGTTTTTGATCGAAAGCGTATTTCGGATGTTTTTGGAAAACATAGGCTTGAATTCGATGAATTTTGGGTAATTCGATTTTGTTTGAGGTGTTTTGATGATCGGAGCAAGTTTGAATGAGGTTTTAGGATGTGTTGGTGCTTTTGGTTGAGGTCCCGGGGTCTCGAGTGAGTTTCGGGTGGTCAATCGGACTATTTTTGACTTTGAGAGTTGCAGAAAATGTTCAGATGTTGCAGGGTTTTAAGCCTTCGCGATCGCGTAGGGTTCATCGCGATCGCGTAGGAGGAAATTGGAAGGCAGGAAATTTGCCCTTCGCATTCGCAAAGGAGGGCCCGCGTTCGCATAAGGTTGGAATTTTTCCCTTTGCGATCGCGAGGCTTGGGTCGCGATCGTGATGAAGGAACAACAAAGCTGGGCAGTAAGTTTATAAAACATTTCATCCGCGATTTCGAGCCATTTTTTCTACCATAGCTGAGTATTTTGAGAGCACTTTGAGGGAAATTGAAGAGGGATTCAAGGAGAATTGATTGGAGGTAAGATTTATGAACCTAAAACGTGATTTTATTGTGAAATCTATCTAGAAATTCATGGAAAACTTGAACAAAAATGGAGGAACTAGGGCTTGGGATTTTGAACTTTTGAATTGGGATTTGTGGGGTCATTTGGACTCCATTTTCGGTGTTCTTTATATGCATAGACTCATGGAGTGATAAGGACCCGTTGATGTTAAAATTTCTGAGTTTCGAGAAGTGGGCCCGGGGCTCGGGTTTTGCTAATTTCGGGATTTTTGATATTTTTCGATTGTTTTCGCTTGGGCTTTGTTCCCTTAGTATATTGTGACGTATTCGTTCTGATTTTGGTTAGATTCGACACGCGCGGAGGCCGATTCAAGAGGCAAAGGCGTCGCGAGCTAGAGATTTAGCCGGTTCGAGGTGAGTAATGATGTTAAATGATGTCCTGAGGGTTTGAAACCCTGGATTTGCACATCGTATTGCTATTTTGAGGTGACTTGCGCGCAGGATAACGAGCGTGGGGTAGAGCACCGTTGGGGATTGTGACTTGGTCCGTCCCGATTGATGAAATTATCGCTTATTTGACTGAAATTTATTCGTTATCATCATGATTTGGGTTAATTGCCATATTTGGGCTTCGTGCCAACTATTTGAATCCTTCGGGGATTTTGACTGATTTTTCCTCACTTCACTTGTTAAAAATCATATCCTCAGTCATGTTTCTATCTGTTTTAAACGATTTGAGCCGGTTTTATCATTTTATTTCTAATGAGAGGAATGTGTGGGCTGAGATCCCTATCTTCTATTATTGTGCCTGGGGGCTGTGATGTTAATGACTGAGACATATTGAAAACCCCACGGTGAGGATATTATATATGTTATGGATCGGGCTGCACGCCATAGCAATACTTATACGGATCGGGCTGCGCGCCCGCAGCAATATAGCGCTTGGGCTATTGGAGCCCCTCCGGAGTCTGCACACCCCCAGTGAGCGTAGTCGACTATCTATATGGATCGGGCCGCGCGCCGCAGTGATGTACGGATCGGGCTGCACGCCGCAGCGGTTATTCTTATTTCTGCTATTGTGAGAGATATGAGTCGAGTGCTGAGAATGGGTACTAAGTGATTAATACTGTGCCCGAGGAGCGGATTTCTACTTGTTATTTACTTGTTGAATTACCGGTTTTACTTGATTTAAAGAGATTTCATTCGACTTCGTCGGTGGTTTACTGCTCTAAGTGATTTTACTGCTTTGATATAGAATTGCTTTGTGCCTTTACGTGTTTTCATGCTTTCAGCCATTATTTATAATTATTACTCACTGGGTCGGAGTACTCATATTACTCCCTGCACCTTGCGTGCAGATCCAGGTGTTCCAGAGACTGAGTGAGAGCTTTCCCATTGATCAGAATTTGCCGGAGTTATCGAGTTAGCTGCATGGCGTCCACAGACCCGATTTCTCCTTCTATCTTATTATTTTCCGTATTCTTAGACATTTTTGTATTAGGTTGTTCAGACTTGTGATAGAGGCTTTTGACTTGTGACACCGGATCGGTGGGCAATGTAGTGGTATTATCTTTGACTTCCGCATATTTAATTTACTATTTCAGACTTTTATTATGCTAAGCTGGTTCTTAAACTATGTTAGCTGGTAATGAATTTTATAAGAAATGGGTTGAGGTTGATAGTTGGTCAGGCTTGCCTAGCAATGTGTCAGGCTCCATCATGACCGGGGTTGGGGTCGTGACAAGTTGGTATCCGAGCGCGGGTTACATAGGTCTCGCAAGTCATGAGCTGGTTTAGTAGAGTCTCGCGGATCGGTACGGAGACGTTTGTATTTATCCTCGAGAGGCTGCAGAACCTTTAGGAAAAACTTCATATTCTTGAAATTCTTGTCGTGCGAACTTGTTGATCCGAGCACTAAACTTCTCTTTATTTTATTCTCTCACAGAAGGTGAGGAGACGAGCTACCAGACGAGGTGGACGACCACCAGTGCCACCCACTGAGGCCACCAGGGACCGTGGATGCGGTCGTGGTCGTGGTAGAGGCAGAGCAGCGAGGGTAGCACCTATTGATCCACCAGCTGCCCCAGCTCCGGATCAGGCTCCAGCAGCACCAGTTCAGGCACCAGCTGTGCCCATCGTGATCCCGGGTCTACAGGAGGCCTTGGCACAGATCTTGACAGTTGCACTGGCTTGGCTCAGGTAGTTTCAGCCACCACAGCAACAGCCACTTTACAGGCCGGGGGAGGCAATCAGATCCCCGCTGCTCGCACACCTGAGCAGGTGGTGCAGGGACTACAGACACCGGAGGCAACTCTAGCCCAGCCGGTTGCACCAGCTCAGCAGTTCATGGTACCAGCGATGCCGGATGATGAGCAACGTCGTCTTGAGAGGTTTGGTAGACTCCAGCCTCCGTCATTCAGTGGTGCTGAGGGAGAGGATGCCTAGGGTTTTCTGGTGTCAGTGGATGCTCCGTACAACAGGAATTCTTGAGTCTAGTAGTGTGGCATTTACCACTTTTCAGTTTTCTGGGGCTGCCTTCAATTGGTGGGAGGCGTATGAGAGGCGTAGGCCAGCTGGTGCAGTGCCCCTTACTTGGCAGCAGTTCTTCACTCTCTTCTTGGAGAAGTATGTACCGCAGTCCCGTAGAGAGGAGCTGCGCAGACAGTTGGAGTGGCTGCGACAGGAAGATATGACCGTGTCCCAATATGAGATGAGGTTTTCTGAGTTGGCTCGTCATGCCGTTTGGATGGTTCCGACTGATCGTGAGAGGATCAGGAGATTTGTTGATGGCCTTAACTACCATCTCCGTATTCTTATGATTAGAGAGAGAGTATTGGGTGCTACGTTTGAGGAAGTGGTTGAGATCTCTCGTGAGATTGAGACGGTCCGCCGTCAGGATCGAGAGGAGAGGGAGGCCAAGAGGCCTCGAGGTTCTGCCAGTTACAGTGGTGCCCCTTCGAGGGGCCAGTTCCAGCATGGTAGAGGTCGTTCTTTCAGGCCCGCTCAGTCGGCCCGTCTAGAGTATCGTGGGGCATCTTCAGGTCGTGGTTATCATGTGTCTCAGCAAGGCTAGTCATCACTCAGCGCCCTCCCAGCTCAGAGTTCATCTCGTGCCCCATCAGTCCAGGGTTCTTCCGTACCGGGTCCTTCTATTGGTCATTCTGGTGCCAGGGGTTCCTTTCAGTCCCCATCTCCAGCACCGGGGAGTTGATATGAGTGCTGAGAGTTTGGACACATGAGGAGGCAGTGCCCTCGACTTCGTGATGGTTAGCTTCAGCAGAGGGGTCAACCCTCGACTTTTGCCCAAGTTACTTCAACACCCGCCCAGCCAGCTAGGGGTGGAGGTCAGGCAGCCAGGGTCGCTCCAGAGGGGGAGGTCAATCAGGCGACGGTCAGGCCTGTTTTTATGCTATGCCAGGCAGATCCGATGCCATTGCCTCTGATGCTGTCATTTCAGGTATTATTTCAGTCTGCCACAGAGATGCCTCTGCATTATTTGATCCCGGTTCCACCTTTTCTTACGTGTCTTCGTACTTTGCTCATTATTTGGGTATGCCCTGGGAGTTTCTTGTTTTACCTGTTTATGTATCTACCCCGGTGGGCGATACTGTTATTGTAGACCGTGTGTACCGGTCATGTGCGGTGATTATTGGGGGTCTGGAGACCCGAGTTGATCTTTTGTTACTAAGTATGGTGGATTTCGATGTCATTTTAGGTATGGATTGGTTATCTCCATGTCGTGCTATTCTAGACTGTCATGCTAAGACAGTCACTTTAGCTTTGCCGGGTGTACCACCGATCGAGTGGCGTGGTGTGATCGATTATGTTCCTAGTAGAGTGATCTCTTTCTTGAAGGCCCAACGTATGGTTGGGAAGGGTTGTCTTTCATATCTAGCTTTCATGCGGGATGTGGGAGCTGAGGCTCCTAGTATCGATTCTGTTCCAGTTGTGAGGGATTTTCCCGATGTATTTCCCGCAGACCTGCCGGGCATGCCGCCGGACAGGGATATTGATTTTGGTATTGATCTAGTGCCGGGCACTCAGCCCATTTCTATTCTGTCGTATCGTATGGCACCAACAGAGTTGAAAGAATTGAAGGAGCAGCTTCAGGAACTCCTAGATAAGGGGTTCATTCGGCCTAGTGTGTCACCTTGGGTTGTGCCAGTTCTGTTTGTGAAGAAGAAGGATGGTACAATGAGAATGTGCATCGATTATAGGCAATTGAACAAGGTAACAATTAAGAACAAGACTGCTTTCAGGACTAGATATGGTCATTATGAGTTTCTTGTTATGTCTTTCGGGCTGACAAATGCCCCAGCAGCGTTCATGCATTTGATGAACAGTGTATTTCGGCCTTATCTGGATTCGTTCGTTATTGTATTCATTGATGATATTCTGTTGTACTCGCGTAGTCAGGAGGAGCACGCGGAGCATTTGCGAGTTGTATTGCAGAGATTGAGGGAGGAGAAGCTTTATGCAAAGTTCTCCAAGTGTGAGTTTTGGCTCGGTTTAGTGGCTTTCTTGGGACACGGTGTCCGGCGAGGGTATTCAGGTTGATCCAAAGAAGATAGAGGCGGTTCAGAGTTTGCCTAGACTATCCTCAGCCACAGAGATTCGTAGTTTTCTTGGGTTGGCAGGCTATTCTCGCCGGTTTGTTCAGGGATTCTCATCCACTGCATCGCCCTTGACCAAGTTGACTCAGAAGGGTGCTCCATTTGTATGGTCGGACGAGTGTGAGGAAAGCTTTCAGAAGCTCAAGACAGCTTTGACCACAGCTCCAGTATTAGTTTTGCCATCAGCTTCAGGTTCATATACCGTGTATTGTGATGCTTCGAGAGTTGGGATTGGTTGTGTATTGATGCAGGAGGGTAGAGTTATTGCGTATGCTTCTCGTTAATTGAAGCCCCATGAGAAGAACTACCCCGTTCATGATTTGGAGTTAGCTGCTATAGTTCATGCATTGAAGATTTGGAGGCATTACTTGTATGGCTTGTCTTGTGAGGTATTCACTGATCAACGTAGTCTTCAGCATTTGTTCAAGCAAAAGGATCTTAACTTGAGATAGCAGAGATGGTTGGAGTTGCTTAAGGATTATGATATCACTATATTGTACCATCTGGGAAAGGCCAATGTTGTGGCCGATGCTTTGAGCCGAAGGTAGTGAGTATGGGGAGTTTGGCATATATTCCAATTGGGGAGAGACCTCTTGCGGTTGATGTTCAGGCTTTGGCCAATCGGTTCGTGAGGTTAGATATTTCTGATCCTAGTCGGGTATTGGCTTGGGTAGTATCTCGGTCTTCCTTATATGATCTTATCAGAGAGCGCCAGTATGATGATCCACATTTGCTTGTCATTAGGGACATAGTTCTGCATGATGATGCTAGATATGTGACCATTGGTGATGATGGAGTGTTGAGGATGTAGGGCCGGATTTGCGTGCCCAATGTGGATGGGCTTCGGGAGTTGATAATGGAGGAGGCCCATAGCTCGCGGTATTCCATTTATCCGGGTGCCGCGAAGATGTATCAGGATCTTAGACAGTATTATTGGTGGCGGAGAATGAAGAATGATATTGTGGGATTTGTAGCTCGGTGTCTCAATTGTCAGCAGGTGAAATATGAGCAATAGAGACCAGGTGGCTTGCTTCAGCAGATTGTTATTCCCGAGTGGAAGTGGGAGAGGATCACTATGGACTTTGTTACTTGACTTCCTCGGACTTTGAAGAAATTCGATGCTATTTGGGTGATTGTAGATAGGCTGACCAAGTCCGCACACTTCATTCCTATCTGTACTACTTATTCTTCAGAGCGGCTGGTAGAGATATATATTTGGGAGATTATTCGGTTGCATGGTGTCCCAGTTTCCATCATATCAGATTGGGGCACTCAGTTCACTTCCCAGTTTTGGAAGTCTGTTCAGCGAGAGTTGGGTACCCAGGTACAGTTGAGCACATCTTTTCACCCTCAGACGGACGGGCAGTCCGAGCGCACCATTCAGATATTGGAGGATATGCTACGCGCCTGTGTTATTGATTTCGGAGGGTCATGGGATCGGTTTCTACCGCTTGTAGAGTTTGCTTATGATAACAACTACCAGTCGAGTATTCAGATGGCTCCATATGAGGCCTTGTACGGGAGACGGTGTAGATCTCCAGTTGGTTGGTTCGAGCCCGGTGAGGCTAGGCTATTGGGGACAGATCTGGTTCAGGATGCTTTAGANGCCTTTTTGCCAACATTAGGGCTCCAATCCCTGAGTTGAGATTTTTAGACATAGGGCCTCCATTCCCTAGTCGCCTTTTTTGCCAACATTAGGGCTCCAATCCCTGAGTTGAGATTTTAGACATAGGGCCTCCACTCCCTAGTCGCCTTTTTGCCAACATTAGGGCTCCAATCCCTGAGTTGAGATTCTTAGACATAGGGCCTCCATTCCCTAGTCGCATTTTTTGCCAACATAGGGCCTCCATTCCCTAGTTGAGAATTTTAGATATAGGGCTCCATTCCCTAGTCTTTCCTCCTAAAGGCACACAACCCTTGTTTTATCGCTTTCAAAAAAAAAATGAAAGAAAAAAAGGTTTGGATCTTAGTTACAAATAACTCACGAAATTTTCCTAGTGAAAACTGGGGCAGAAAAATTTCGTTCGTTTGATTGTTTTGATGTCTGAGCAGGTTTGACCTCGAGGCACAGGATTCGGGATGACCAAAAGAATGAGTCTCAATCCAGAATAAAGAAAAGAAAAAAAACAAAAAGAAGTGAACTCAGAATGCTGAAACGGAGAAAGACGCAGACTGCCCAAGATATGATTGAAATCACAGGCTTCGCATGTCTCGCCTTGATCCAAAGCTGAAGAAAGAACCAGCATCTACAGCAGTCGAGCATCAAGATTCAGATCGGAGTCTGCAGCGAGAACTAGCCAAGACTCAAGATCAAGTTTCAAGCGATTTATAGATAGGATTCTTGTAACTCGTAGCTAATAGGCTTAGTTAGTCTTTTTCATTTTTGATTTTGATGTNTGGATTTCAGTACGGTTCAGTTGGAGGGTGATCTGACTTATGATGTAGAGCCAGCAGCCATTTTGGAGCGTCAGGTTCGGAAGTTGAGGTCAAAGGATGTAGCTTCAGTGAAGGTGCAGTGGAGAGGTCGGCCCGTGGAGGAGGCTACCTGGGAGACCGAGCGGGAGATGCGGAGCAGATATCCTCACCTATTTGAGGCTTCAGGTATGTTTCTTGACTCGTTCGAGGACGAACGTTTGTTTAAGTTAGGGAGGATGTGACGACCTGGCTGGTTGTCTCATAAATTACCGCTCCGTTTCCCCCATTTCTACTTCTTTATTATTCGTTATCCGTGTTTTATGTGATCAAGTTGATTAGTTTTCGTTGGGAGTGGATTCGGTAAGAAATGAGACACTTAGTCTCTTTTAAGAAGGTTTAAGTTTGAAAAAGTCAACCGGATGTTGACTTACGTGTTAGAGGGCTCGGATATGAGTTCCGATGGTTCGGTTAGCTTCGGGAGGTGATTTTTGACATAGAAGCGTGATCGGAAATGGTTTTGGAGGTCCAGTATAGAATTAGGCTTGTATTGACGAAGTTAGTATTTTGGCGATTTTCGGTTGGTAAGTGAGATTTTGATCCGAGGGTCGGAATGGAATTCCGAGAATTGTTGTAGCTTCGTTATGTTATTTGGGATGTGTGTGCAAAATTTCAGGTCATTCGGACGTGGTTTGGTTGGGTTCTCGATCGAAAGCGTATTTCGGAAGTTTTTAGAAAACATAGGCTTGAATTCGATGAATTTTGGGTAATTTGATGTTGTTTGAGGTGCTTTGATGATTGGAGCAAGTTTGAATGAGGTTTTAGGATGTGTTGCTGCTTTTGGTTGAGGTACCGGGGGCCTCGGATGAGTTTCGGGTGGTCAATCGGACTATTTTTGACTTTGAGAGTTGCAGAAAATGATGTTCAGATGTTGCAGGGTTTTAAGCCTTCGCGATCGCGTAGGAGGAAATTGGAAGGCAGGAAATTTGCCCTTCGCGTTCGTGAAGGAGGGCCCGCGTTCGCATAAGGTTGGAAGCTAGTGCTTCGCGTTCGCATAGTGTATTTTTGAAGCTTAGGAACTTTGCCCTTCGCGATCGCGAGGCTTGGGCCGCGATCGCGATGAAGGAACTACAGAGCTGGGCAGTAAGTTTATAAAACATTTCATCCGCGACTTTGAGCCATTTTTTCCACCATAGCTGAGTATTTTGAGAGCTCTTTGAGGGAAATGGAAGAGGGATTCAAGGAGAATTGATTGGAGGTAAGATTTATGAACCTAAAACGTGATTTTATTGTGAAATCTATCTAGAAATTCATGGAAAACATGAACATAAATGGAGGAACTAGGGCTTGGAATTTTGAACTTTTGAATTGGGATTTGAGGGGTCATTTGGACTCCGATTTCGGTGTTCTTTATATGCATAGACTCGTGGAGTGATAAGGAACCCGTTGATGTGAAAATTTCTGAGTTTCAAGAAGTGGGCCCGGGGCTCGGGTTTTGCTAATTTCAAGATTTTTGATATTTTTCGATTGTTTTCGCTTGGGCTTTGTTCCCTTAGCATATTGTGACGTATTCGTTCTGATTTTGGTTAGATTCGACGCACGTGGAGGCCGATTCGAGAGGCAAAGGCGTCACGAGCTAGGGATTTAGCCGGTTCGAGGTGAGTAATGATGTTAAATGATGTCCTGAGGGTTTGAAACCCCAGATTTGCACATCGTAGTGCTATATTGAGGTGACTTGCATGCCGGATAGCGAGCATGGGGTAGAGCACCGTTGGGGATTGTGACTTGGTCCGTCCCGATTGATGAACTTACCGCTTATTTGACTAAAACTTATTCGTTATCGTCATGATTTGGGCTAATTGCCACATTTGGGCTTCGTGCCAACTATTTGAATCCTTCGGGGATTTTGACTGATTTTTCCTCACTTCACTTGTTAAAAATCATATCCTTAGTCATGTTTTTATCTGTTTTGAACGATTTGAGCCGGTTTTATCATTTTATTTCTGATGAGAGGAATGTGTGGGCTGAGATCCCTATCTTCTATTATTGTGCCCGAGGGGCTGTGATGTTTATGACTGAGAGGGGTTGAGAACCCCACGGTGAGGATATTATATATGTTATGGATCGGGCTCCACGCCGTAGCAATACTTATATGGATCGGGCTGCGCACCGCAGCAATATAGCGTTTGGGCTATAGGAGCCCCTCCGGAGTCTGCACACCCCCAGTGAGTGCAGTCGACTATTTATATGGATCGGGCTGCGCGCCGCAGCGATGTACGGATCGGGTTGTACGCCGCAGCGGTTATTCTGATTTCTGCTATTGTGAGAGATATGAGTCGAGTGGTGAGAATGGGTACTAAGCGATTAATACTGTGCCCGAGGAGCAGATTTCTACTTGTTATTACCTGTTGAATTACCAGTTTTACTCGATTTAAAAAGATTTCATTCGACTTCTTCGCTGGTTTACTGCTCTAAGTGATTTTACTGCTTTGATATAGAATTGCTTTGTGCCTTTACGTGTTTTCACGCTTTCAGCCATTATTTATAATTATTACTCACTGGGTCGGAGTACTCACATTACTCCTTGCACCTTGCGTACAGATCCAGATGCTCCAGAGGTTGAGTGAGAGCTTTCCCGTTGATCAGCATTTGCCGGAGTTATCGAGGTAGCTGCATGGCATCCGCAGACCCGATTTCTCCTTCTATCTTATTATTTTCCGTATTCTTTGACATTTCTGTATTAGGTTGTTCAGACTTGTGATAGAGGCTTTTGACTTGTGACACCGGATCGGTGGGCTATGTAGTGGTATTATCTTTGACTTCCGCATATTTAATTTACTGTTTCAGACTTTTATTATGCTAAGCTGGTACTTAAACTATGTTAGCTGGTAATGAATTTTATAAGAAATGGGTTGAGGTTGATAGTTGGTAAGGCTTTTCTAGCAATATGTTGGGCGCCATCACGATCGGGGTTGGGGTCATGACACTCATGTCCTTAAGTGGGAGGAAACAATACAAAACCTAGAGGAACTTGAAATTGCCAACAACACTGAGGATGACAGAAAAGAAAACCAACAAAGTATACGTTGAATATATCAGATGTTTGAATATGCAGGACTCCTTGCTCAGCTAAAAATCTAATATCAAATGGTTAGAGGAAGGAGACAAAATACTCAATACTTTCATAGCAAGCTTAGAGAAAGAAGGAGGCTACAATTGAACATAATTAGATATCATAAAGGCAAATGTGTTCAACGTGAAGAGAAAATAGCCAAAGCTTCCATAGCAAGCTCCCCTGCACCTACACTTGACCTTACTTTACTAAAATGCATCTCCATTTAGATCGCTCTAGAGGACAGCGACAAACTTGATGAAGAACCTAGTGTGGATGAAATCAGACAAACAGTTTTCAGCTTGTCTGCTTCTAGTGATGCTGGACCAGATGGCTACAATGGCACCTTTTTCCACAACTGTTGGGACATCATCAAAGATGATATCAATGCTTTGGTATGGAACTTCTTCAAAGGTATTCCTCGAACTAAGTTTTATACTCATACTTATTTGGTGTGTATCCCTAAGATTCACTCCCCCCCTTTCCTTAGTGATTTTAGACCTATTAGTCTTTCTAATTTCACTAGTAAGATAATTTTTAAGATTCTATCTATTAGACTTAATCCTCTATTGCCTAGATTAATCAGTGAAAATCAGAGTGGCTCTGTTTAATTTGGAACTTTGTAACCTCGATTCTAAGGAAATTTGGTTTTTCTGAATCTTGGATTTACATGATTATGAATCTTCTATCTAGCATTTGGTATTCTATTATTGTGAATGGTAATAGGAAAGGCATCTTCACCTCTAGTCAAGGTTTGAAACTGTCACGACCACAATTTTCCATCTTAGGATATCGTGATGGTGCCTAGTCTCAAGACTAGGGAAGCCTAATAGTCATTGACAGCTTAACAGAATAACAAAACTGAGATATAAAATGAACGGATAAAGCTCATAATAACTCCAAAATGGAGCATCAACAACAAAAACCCCCAAAACCGGTGGAATTGAATTATAAGCTGTACAGAATGCTCTAAAATCTCTAATACAATATTGTCGGATGAAAGGATAAACAATAATGAAAATATAACGGAAAGTGACTCTGAGGCTTGCGGACGCCGAGTAGGTATACCTTAAAGTCTCGGGAAATAGTTGGATGATCACTAGCACCTGACACGAGCAGATATACCTTGATCTGCACAAAAATGTGTAGAAGTGTAGTATGAGTACACCACAACGTCTACAAATTAGTATCAAGACTAACCTCGATAGAGTAGTGACGAGGCCAAGTCAAGATATCTACTAGGACCAGACAAATGGAATAGAGTATAATAAAGACCAATAAAGGAAAATAAGGAAATGAATAATAAAAAGCAGTATAATGATGTAGGTTAATGAGATAATTTAAGGCAATAAAGGAAACAAGAAGTGAACACATGCTGAGAACCACAAGTAATTAAATGCAGATAAAACGGGTAGGACAAGGAAGAAAACAACAAAAACTGTTTAACCAATAAGCCCTTTCAACATGGAATGTACAATGAGAATCACAACTGAGGTACCACGTCTCGTATCCACACTTCAGAATTTCATTCACAAACATTTCTTATATCACCGCGTGAGCTTTCCATTTTTTCCGAAATAGCTACATGCGTTTTACCCCCTTATCTCACCGCGTGGCTTCAAGTAATTCACTTAGTAGAAACACATGTATTAATCTCTCTGTATCTCACCACATGCGTATAGACACCTATTCTTATACAACCGCATGAGTATAAATATTATAAAACAATAAGAAACTCGCACCACATGTGCCCATATGCCACAACACTTACCAAATCAACAATACCAATGTTACCACAATATATAGCTCATGGCTCAACCACAATGTGTACAAGAATCTGAATAATAACAAATGAATGAGAAATATCCAACAAGGAAAGATATCTAAAAAATTAGCAACTTCAACCTCAATGCAATAATAGCTTTCACGACTTCAACATCAATAACCCAATAAGAAGATGATTCCCACGAATATCAGCTTCAAGAAAGAGTAATGCAACAATAAAAGAGGCAACCAAAGAATAAGGTAGGTAACAACTTCAACTAAGAATATAGAGCAAATGTGACGAAAGAGATAGAACAAGTTCTAATAATGTCAATTAGAGCATGTCAAAGTTAACAATAACAGATATAACGTGTTATTACAAATACAATTAAATGCATGGAAAGATTTTAAATAGTCTAAATCGGTCAAATACCATATATAGTCCGTGTACACACTCGTCACCACGCGTACACGTCTTCCACATATAATAAATAGTACAATCAACACAAATCCTAATGGGTAGTTTCCCCACACAAAGTTAGGCAAGATACTTACCTCAATTAGGTCAACTCAACCCTCTAAAATAATTTTTCCCCTAAAATTTGCCTCCACACGGCTCAAATATAACAAAAAATGGCTTAATAACATCAAACAACGTAAGAGAAACCAATTACAACAGATAAAGATATGATCTTTACACATTTCCCAAAAGTCAAAAAAATTCAACCTTGGGTCGCCCGGTCAAAACTCAGGTCCAAGGGTAGATTTCGACTACCCATAATACCCCGAGTCCATATATGTGTTTTATTTTCAAATCCGAGTCCAAATCGACTATTCAAACTCAAATCTTCATTTATCAAAACTTTTAACAAAATTCCCAAATTTTCTCTTTGATTCTCATAAATTTGATGTTAAACCTAAGATATAATCAGGAAGTACAGTTGGAAATTGATTAGAATCACTTACCCAATGCTTGTAGATGAAAATCTCCTCTCCAAATCACCTCCTAACGAGTCTAGGGTTCTAAAATGAGAAAAAATGATATGAAATCTCGACTCCTAGCCTTTTTGTTCAGTTGCAGATGTCACAGTTGTCGAATGCCCCCTTTTCCTTTTAAAAGACGAAATCGGGTTTACGATATTTGGGCGGACAACTCTTTTCCCTTTTGGGAATTGGGTTTTGGAGTTTGAAGAGTCGCCACCTAATGATTAAGTGCATTAGGACACTAAGAAGGGTTTGAGTTGGAAAACCAGAGTTTGGGTAAGGGCTAGAAATTATCTCGAGGGGAAGGTGTTAGGCACCCCTTAAGATCCACTAGTGTGGTTCCCGGCCATGCTACAATTGTGACTTTAAAGCAAGTAAGCACACAAGACAATTTCAGATACAGATCTCGCGTAGATATGTATAATGGTTACTAAACATGCTGAAATTAGGGACTAGGTGATTTCCTAGTTGTTTGAAAGAATGTCTAAGTGCAAAAAAAGACCAAATAATGAATACAAACAATCAGATACAGAAGTGGGTGAGCAGAAAAATTTATTTAGAAGAAGAGGACAGTGCAAAAATTAAAGGGGAAATTTTAATGACTGAAACAAAATGCAGACTTTTAAAGAACTGAAAATTGTCAATCTAAATAATTACATAAAGGAAGGGGGTCCTAGGTTTGTTAAATACATAGATCATCCACACAACACCGGTAGCCAATCGTATGCATGGTGTTATCGCGTGATCATCATCTTCATGTCTACCCTTCCCACCCCGTTAAGGTATTAAAGCGCGGAATGGTATCGTTACTTATTGCATGCTATTACCCGTCCCGATCCTATTAGTTCTGGAGGCATTGGAACTACTAGTCCTTAAGGGAAGGAAATTGGGGCTTTTCAGAAGTTCAAGAAAGGATAAAAATCTAGGCGACAATAAAAAAATATAGTCAAATAAGGGGAGACAAACATAAATTAGGGTTCAGACAGGCCTCCTCACTTAAATGCAAATACATAGCATGACTTCAGATACTGGTTAGGTCTTTAATTAAATTAAGGCGTAGGATAGGCAGATTCATCACATATTTCTCAGATGAGGAGTCCGAATTAGCCCTGACTAGATGTAGTTATCAAAACTGATACAGTTAATCAATTACCTACTCGCTTGCCTAGGTGAAACTTATAGGCGGGATATCTAACAATGTAGAAGTATACTGATTTTAAGGAAAAGTTTATTGATTCTAGAAAAGGGATCTGCAGATTTTAAGACTGATTTTAGATTCAAAACGCAAACTGATTCAGTTAATTTGCTCCTATAGGCATGATCTCTAAGCGTTATTGGTTTTAAAACAGTTGTATAAATGCAAGAGTCCTATAGACATGATATCTAGAATGAATTGGTTATTATTAAGCCTAAGATTGTTTGCCTAATGGTGTGTATATGCAGAAAAACTTAAGGCATGATTTTCTATGCAGAACCTATTGGCATGATCTCTAAAATGCGGAAATGCAGAAGTGCAAAAACGTAGAAAAACTTATAGGCATGTTTTCTAAATGCAGAAGTGCAGAAATTATGAATGACCTATAGGCAGGTTTTCTACATGCAGAAATGCAAAAATTATAGAAGATCCTATAGGCATGCTTTCTAAGTGCAGAAGATGCAGAATTATAAAAGATCCTATAGGCATGCTTTCTAAGCGCAAAAATGCAGAATTATAAAAGATCCTATAGGCATGCTTTCTAAGCGCAAAAATGCAGAATTATAAAAGACCCTATAGGCATGTTTTCTACCCTTTACATGCATTCATTCTCATCCCTTTCCACTATCCATCCCCAATAGTTATTACAAAGTTATTATAGACCGAATGAATCAAAAAGAAAGTAAAAAAAAAATTACATCAGCGGTTACAACTACATCTAATCAGCCTAATTCTGACTCAAAGTCCAACAATATGAGATAAACCAACTTCCAGGATCAGATTTCCAAAAGACTTTCTCATATTTGGGGTGTGTCAAAGTTCCCAAGAGTCTCAAAGGGACTCCGGGCAGTGCTTAAACCCAAAAAAACATTTCAGAATCAAGAATATAGTGCGGTGTGGAAAGGTCAGCTCTCAGATGTCCAAGTTCAGAGGGAACTCAGGGTCCCAAAGCAAGGCTCATAAGACAGGGGCAGAACTTAGAATCTAAGAGTAAGTGTAAGTGCATAGGGGGGAAGGGAATCAGGGAGAGACATGGCAGGCTGGTGGTCATGCCCAACAATTGGGATGCTGGCACACCCCTGACCAGCCTGCTAGCCAAACATTGAGAGTTAGGATCCATTGTGGATCAAGCCAAGGCCTGGACAGTAATTACGATACTGTCAAGCCAAGAGCTTAACTCAGCACATATAAGGGAATAGGGGTAGAGGATTCATGACAGAAACAAAAGCAAGGAAAAGAGATATGAAGCACAAATTACAACATGTAAGCAATAAACTAAACAAGAAGCCTGAAGCTGTACAGTAAACACATAGGGGGTGAAGCAGAATATTTAAACAAATGACATACCAGTTTCAAAGAAAATAAGTAAGCAAAAGTAGCCTTGAAAAAGCTGAATTACAAACAGCAGTTCCAAAAGATCTCAAGTAAAGCAGGATTAGAAAAAACAGTATTACTCGAAAAGTGAGTTTAGTGTGTGACTGGTGTATTTTCGTGTGTTTCTGATTATGAGAGAATTAACTGATGATAGAAAGAGGAGGACTAGGTCCTTATATAGTTCTTGAAAACAAGTAAGGCAGGCAAAAAATGCACAAACATAGAAACCAATCAATTAGTATCAATTAAGACAACTAGACTCCATTAATTAAGAGGTCTCGGTCAAACGGCTAATCGAGATGGAATAAGGAGGAAAAAATCAGTTTACTAAGGATTGATTAAGGTAAGGAAACCATGTAGTGCACAAATAGGGTCAAATACATAGTTGGTAATTAAGGAAAAGATGGAATAGTAGTGTTCTTTATAAAGTAAAAATAAGGTATCAGTTTGAAAATCAATCAAAAGGATCCCGGATCCAATTGTAATCACAGAGAACCTTAAGTAATTAAGGAAAGAGTCATATAGATATGAAAATAATTCAAACGTCGGTATAGAATCACAGAAGAGATACACAAAACCATGTATTTAAGGAAAACATCCCAAGCCTAGGATTTTTACACAAAAGGATAAAAAATAAACAGCCAGTAGGGTAAAAAAAGGGGTTCAATCGAAAGAAATCAGTGATGAATCACTAGCATGATTAAAGGGATTTCAAAATCAATTCTTGGTGAAATCTTTTGAACGGGAAGTTTTCCTCATATATAAAGCATACAGTTTAAACAAAAGAAGAGTCTAACAATGAAAGTTTCAGAACCACAGGCAAGTAGGATTTGTGTTCGATTACAGGCTCACCGTGAGTCTTGAAACCTAGGGTTCCAAAGTGAAACCCTAGTGCCATCTACCCAAAGAGAAACCCCCAAATTTTAGGGTTTCAAATAGAATCAGAGGTGAGAAATCATTGAGAGAGGCAAACATACACGATAGCAAACACATTGATTCAAAGGCATGCTTGAGAAAATCTTGGAATTCAAAACAGATCTCAGAAGTTTAAACAAAGCAGGTAAGAGCAATACTTAGCAGGAATACCAACAAAGCTCAGTAAAGTGAAGCAAAATCAAAGAGCACGAACACATAGCAAAGAGTAAAGGACAAACAACCTAGTTAACATGTGAACAAGGAACAACAAAAAGATCTTGCAAAATCGAAATATGAAAACAAACTTGAGCATAATAAGAAATAAACTAGCGAGTATAAACACACATAAGAGAGAGCAAAAGAGTCAGAAAACATTTTAAAGAAGCTTTTTCTAGAAACCCTAAAAATTTGATTTGAACTGTTTTGAGAAAGAAAATTTGGGGAAAACCCTTAAAACGTCAAGTAAGGACCAAGCATGTCACAGATCTAAAAGAAATGAACGAGTATAGAACCTTAGAAGGCTTAAAAATGGCAGAGAAGACCCTAGAATGAGAAGGTCTTGAGGAAAGTTGGATCCTGAGTCGAAGAGACTCATATTGCCTTGAACACGCCGGAAAATGGCCGTAGAGGCCATAGATCTTGCAGATTTGAGACAGATCTAAAGAAAACCGTGGAAGTCAGGCCTCCAAACTTCGAGTAACTCAAGCTGATGGTGAGGGAGAGGGAGCACAGGCCATCCATGGCCAGGGGTGCCATGGATTCCGGTGGAAATGAGACGGAGATCGGTGGAATAGGGTTAGGGTTTCGAAGGGCTAGAGAGGATTTTGGGGGATTTTTGAGGCGGCGTCTTTGTGCAAATGAGTTAGGGTTAGAGGGGTTAGGGGATTAAAAAAGGAATGAACGAGTTACAGCCGTTTAAAGAGAACCGGACTGGTTTAAGAAATAAGGCTAAGGGGTCGGGTCAAAATCAAAATTGGGTCGTTTAATATTGGGGTAGAATTGGGGTCAATTGAGGCTACAATTGCAATTGGAAATGGCTATGTATTAAATAACCAATTTCTCCCCTTTTAATTTTTAATAAAATAATTAAACTAATTTTAAAAACAAATTAAAAACACTGAACTAATTAATAATTTATAATCATTAATCTAAAAATACTGGGAATGATTTTGTAATTGTAAAATGCTATTAATTGTAAAATAGGCTATAATTGCAATTATACGCAATTTAGCTTTAAAAATGCCAATTAAACTTATATAAAAAAATGCAAAAAATCACCTTAATTATATTTTGGTGTAAATATGAGAATATAAATAAATTATTCCCAAAATGATAATCCTGGGAGAAATTATTGGATTTTGTACTGCTAGAAATAGACAATAAATTAATTTTAAAAACCTTAAAAATTAGGAAAAAATATCAAAACTCTTGGGCATGCTTATATATGCATACACATGCTATTTTGAAAGCATTTTCAGTAAAAAAAATTACATAGCAAAAAATTGGGTATCAACAGCTGCCCCTCTTTACCCGAGAAGGAATGAAAGAGTTGTCGGGTAAAGATATGATGGCCAATTTTGACCGAAGGAAACGATTTGGAAAGTCTTGACCGAGCTCTGGTTCCTGAGCTGCCTACATATCCCAGGTCTTACAGGAATTAGGCCCTATATAGTTCAGGGTCCATTGACGGAATATGCCGATGGAGTTTTTCGAAAGACGGACGCGCTGTTCAGGTTGGGAAAGATGGTCAGAGTCTAGTAGGCGGCGGGAACTGGAGCGGGATCGCCCCTGCTGAGACGGCCGTTGCTAGCCGGTGTAGCTGCAAGTGAGCAATGCAAACATATATTGTGTATAAATTTAAACGTGATGCAAGTTCCCATCGGACCATAAATGTTGTCTTCGGACGGTTAGGATGACGTCCTCAGACCATGACGTCTTGGGCCATGAAGCGTATAATAAAGGATTCGCAGGCTATGAAATGATGTTCTCGGGCTATGAGAATGATGCCTCCGAACCATAATGCCTTTGAATAATGATATGCAAAAGATAAAAAATGGGGTCCTCAGGCCATGGCATGGCGTTCTCGAGCTATGAAAATGGTGCCTCCGAACAATGGCGCCTTTGGAATATTCGGCGATCTTTCAGCCCATTAAATGCAAAAGGTGGCGATCTCTCAGGCCATGAAATGCAGAGAGTGGCGATCTTTCAGCCGGTGCAGGATTTGAATAAAGGCGGCGATATTTCAGCCCTACAGAATTTAACTGAAGGTGGCGATATTTCAGCCATGCAGAATTTGAATGAAGGTGGCAATATTTTAGCCGATGCAGGATTTAAATAAAGGTGGCGATCTTTTAGCCGATGCAGGATTTAAATGAAGGCGGCGATATTTCAGCCGATGTAGGATTTAANATCGGTCCCCAAGAAACAAGCAGTTGCAATTGAGATCTTCATCAAAGAAGCTGGGCCGAGATCAAGTGATCAAAAACAATCAAGGCCACAAAACCAACCACCGTTTCAAACTAATAATTGTTCTTTGTTTGAAAATTGAAAAAGGTGCAATCCAAAGTAACCGTGCAAGAAGCAGGTGCAACCAAAAAGGAAAAGAGATGCGCAAGAGCTAGAGAACAGCTTTGCAGCAATAATCAATCCAAAAGGGAAGTCTCCTCCAAATTCTTTCCTGCGTTTTTACTAAAAAAAATGAATTGAATTCAAAAAAAAAAATGATAGCTTAGGATTCCCAACCTCAATATCTTACGCTTCTGCCAACATTAGGGCTCCAATCCCTAAGTTGATATTTTTAGACATAGGACCTCCATTCCCTAGTCCCCTTTTTTGCCAATATTAAGGCTCCAATCCCTGAGTTGAGATTTTTAGACATAGGGCCTCCATTCCCTAGTCGCCTTTTTTTTGCCAACATTAAGGCTCCAATCCCTGAGTTGAGATTTTTAGATATAGGGCCTCCATTCCCTAGTCGCCTTTTTGCCAATATTAGGGCTCCAATCCCTGAATTGAGATTTTTNATTTCAGCCATGCAGACGGAGGTAAAGGTTAACCTCGGAAGGCGGAATGGTAGCCTTATGCAATGCAGAAAATGCAGGATGGAGACAGAGCTTAGTCCCTGCAGGCAGAAAGGTAGCCATATGCAATGCAGGAGAATGCAGATGGAGACAGTGCTTAGTCCCGAAAGGCAGAATAGTAGCCTTATCCAATGCAAGAAAATGCAGGATAGAGCCAGAGCTTAGTCTCGGAAGGCAGAAAAGTAGCCTTATGCAATGCAGGAGAATGCAGATGGAGACAGTGCTTAGTCTCGAAAGGCAGAATAGTTGCCTTGTGCAATGCAAGAAATGTAGGATGGAGACAATGCTTAGTCTCGGAAGGCAAAAAGGTAGCCATATGCAATGCAGGAGAATGCAGATGGAGACAGAGCTTAGTCTTGGAAGGCAGAAAGGTAGCCTTATGCAATGCAGAAAAATAAAGGCGAATAATAATGAAATCTCTTAGTTGATAGATGAGAGTTGATAGCTGATTGTTTATTGTGGTATCTGTATTGTTGGGGATGTCTGTACGGATAGAAATTGTAAATAGGCGATGATTCTGAAGTTTGTATTCCTGCAAAAGTAATGAATGTGTAACGTATCTTGATGACTTTTATGACTCTGGGTGCCTGTAATCCCAAAGAAAAATTTGAGTTTTGTAAAGGGAAGGGTTAGGCCCGTCTTTCCCGTGGACCTCGTTGTTCTGCTGGGTGGTTGTTTTCATTGGGCAGCGTCTCTAACAAAGCAATTTTTGATAACGTACCTGCATAGATTTAGTAAAAATGTACATAATATGATAATTTTAAAAAATAGTTTTCTTTAGATGGAACGACGACTGCGACGCGCGTCGTGACATTCAATCCTTCTCTCTCAGAATTTTGAGGGTTCCTCCCTCAAAATTCTGCCCAGTTACTGGGCCGGTGCTTCCGACTAGGCTGCGTGCGATTGAATGGGCTGAGATCGACTTCAGAATTTGAGGGTCCTCCTCAAATTCTCTGCCCAGTTTCAATTGCGGGGAGAAAAGAAATTTTTATGAATTGTTGACCGAACCCATAAGGCTTGCCTACGTATCCCCTCTTAAACGGGAATCAGTTGCAGATGTAGTTTGACTACATTAATATAGGAAAGCATAAAGATTACACATAGTAAAACGCTTGACTACATTGAATTTAATGGCTTTGGCAGACTTCTCCATCATTTCTGCAAGTAATGAGGGCTCCTCTGTTAGAACCCGGTGAACCAGTACGGCCCTGCCAGTTAGGGAGAGAACTTCCCCTTTAGCTTTCATCCTGATCGGAGGAAAAATTTCTTCAACACCAACTCCCTGGCTGTGAATTGTCTCGCTTGACTCTTTGTTGAAGGCTTGGACATCCTGTTCTGAATACAAATTTGACCATGGCGAAAACTGCATTCATTCCTCTTCTCAATTATTAGGGGTATTGGTTATGTAGCGGCTTTTTACCCATTCTAACGTGTCAAGTTTCTGCTTCCTGTATGATCCTCAAGGAGGAATCTCTACCCGGCGGAGATGACTGCCTCTGTACCATTAAATCAACATATATGGAGTTGCCTCCGGTTGATGTTGCGAACTTGTGTTGCACGTAATCCCAATGAGCCAAACGATAGCTTTTCGTCGTTCACTGCTTGTGTTTTCTCTATCATCTTCCTTGGCAATCTTCTTAATGTTCTATTTGGTGCTCTACAGTCCATTCATCTGAGGTCTGCTAGCTGTAGAAACTTCTTGTGTTTAATCTTTGAATGTTCACACATTGCCTTTTCATCAGTCACTGTTTGAGATTGAACCGTTATCAGTAATGATTGACTCTGGGATCCGAACGTGCAAACGGTGCGGTCGCGACAAAGTCTCCACAACTTCTTGGGTCACTGCCTTATATGATGTTGCTTAACCATTCGGTGAAATAATCAATTGCCACTCTAGAATGCCTGTGCCCGTGTTTGATGCCGACAGGTCGATAGTCTGATAAACATCCATTCCCAAGCGGCACGGCCATGGCGAGCTTGTTGTAGTAAGCTCGTTTTGGAAGCGCACTTTTATCATGTCTGCATGTATCTGACATCGATGACATTTTGAATTATTGGATGCAGTCCGTTCCATAGTCATCCAAAATATCCTGCCCGGAGTATCCTTCTTGCTAAGACAAACCATTCAGTATGTGGGACCACAGGTCCTCATGAACCTCTTCTACAACTGGATGCTTCCTTGCTTGACACACCTTAGTAATCCCAAAATGCGGGAGTCCTCCTATACAGGATTCCTCGTTTGTGAAAGAAAGTGATTGGATAACCTTCGCAGTGTGCGCTCTTGAGTAGCTTTGCAAGTTTTTGGATATTCTCCTGTTGCCAAATATTCCTTGATATCTGAAACAGGGTTTTCCATCTGCTTCTTCCTCGACTATGCAGCCAGTAAAGCTGGCGGATCATGGATCTTTACTGAATGGGATCAATGAAGTTCTTATCTGGCGATGCTGAATCATAGATGATAGGGGTAAGCAATCGCTTCGGCAAACTCATTTTGGACTCTGGAAAATGCTGAACTTCTTGTTTGTAAACCTCTTCTCAACTCCTTTACACTGATGCAGAATAGAGGGAGTAATCGAGTTGTTTGGTTGCCCATTCTTTCTCGGACCTGAATCTATGAGCAAAATCTGAATCTCTTGATCACTAGTAACTCCTGATGTTCATATCAATGCCAACTTGAGCCCTAAGATGCAGGCTTCGTATTCGGCATGTTGTTGTGCACGGGAACCTGAGCTTGGCCAAGCACCGATATGCTGACCTGTTTTCAAATACAGAACTGCTCCTATGAAAATCCTTTGAAGTTTTGCTGCTTCCGTTCGAAAAAACATTCTCCAGCCATCATAGGATTTTGCGATATCTTCTCTCTATGAAGATACCTTTCGTAGGAAAAATACGTCTTTAGAGGTCGTATTCTCCGTCACGGGTTTTTTGGCAAGATGGATTGCGCAGTGCTTGTCCTTTGATTGCCTTCCGAAGTCACGTAAATAATGTCAAATTCACTCAGCACGATTTCTCCACTTGGCTAGCTTGCCGTGGCATGGGCCTTCTGGAAGATAATACTTTCAGCGGATCCATTCTCGATATGAGATAAGTGTATAGGCACAAAAATATGCCTTCAACTTTTGGGGTCTACCCCAAAGTCCAGAGCAAGATAGGTGCACTCTAATAGAGAATATCGGCCCTCGTACGGGTGTGAACTCTTTTGCTGAGATAGTAGATGGCTTGCTGTTTTTCTCCCCGTTTCGTCATGTTGTCGCCAAAAACAACCGAAGTGCCCATCCAATACTAGGGCAATGGTAGAAGCAACAGTGGTCTACCTGGTTCGGGCGG